>NC_089581.1:23434296-23585518 GCF_019320115.1 Miscanthus floridulus
GCAGCAAAGGAAACATACCCTGCGCCTTAAAGGTAACCACTAACAAGCTAGAAAAGATCCTCATACTGAGCTAAAGCTAGAGCCATATGGCCCTCACAGCTGTACTATAAGTCTCGGATGATCGCTTACAGATAAGTCCTTAGGGAGAGGAATCTGAAGCATATAAACACTCTAGCCCCCTATTTCCATGTTACTAAAAAAGTCATTTTTTAATGTTTATTGCATATACCATTAGTCAAGTTACAAGATCATGGTTTAGTTAAGCACTAGCAAAAACTACCCAATGTAATATCCCAAAGGTTTCAAGGTACAAGTTATCAAATATCTAGGATATCCTATTTGGCAACAAGGTAGACACATGCAATATGAATTAAGTGTTTAAATGTGAATAGTTAACAAGAATAATCCCATGCTATACTTGCCTTAACTTGCTTTACACACCAATCCTTCGGTAAGCTTTATCTTCAATGTCCTTCTTCTTCTTCTAGATCACCACGTGTATCTCACCGACTGGACAATCATAGAACACCACACAAACATCCATACACATACATGCATAGCATATAGTTGCATCTATATCAGAACAGTACACCAATCATAGAAAAATAAGTGAAAGAGACTGAAATACGATTCTACGCATCGCTACGAATACACAATCGCGAGAGGCACGCTAATCGGAGCTACAGTTGAAAAGTTATAACTACCGAGAGATTTGCTTTATACATGGAAAATAAAACTATAGGCTTCATTTATGTTAACTATATGAACTCATATATAAAAGATATTTTATAAACAATATGGATTGATTTAAGTTAATTTTAGATTTAAATTATAAAACAAAAGTAAAACAAAATCATATTTTATGTATAAACCCTAGTTGCATAATCATTAATCAAGATATGATTTAAACTATGATTTTTATGAAATAGCAATATAGTAAACACTATTACTAACATGTAAATCTCATCGTTATGAATCCAACGTAACTTGAATGGACTATTTCGGAGTTGAAATGAATGAGTTACGATTTAAACAAGTTTTACTTTAATTAAATAATAGATTAAATCTACTCATGAATTTCAAGTGTTGAAAACATGCCTAACAGTTGTATAAACATGTAGATAACATAGATACGATCCGAACGCAATTTGAATGGGTCAAATCGGACTTAAAACGCAAAAGTTACGCATGAAATAAGATTCAGTGGCATTTCTATAAATATTTGAACTCATTTTTTAATTAAAACAATTAAAATCTGAATTTAAACGGTTATTGGACTGGGCACACTAATTCTGGAAACTACAGGGTCTAAAGTGAATAAAAATAGGACTGAAAAACAATTATTTTGAACTGATCTAGACTATGGGTTAATTCACCGAAAACAGGGGGGCTATTATGCAAAACTGGCATGGCTTGACTGGATGTTGACCCGGCTGCTGACTAGGCCACCACGTGGTAGCACGCTATTGGTGCGGTTCACCACGCGTATGGTGGACGTGGTACGCTGGCGCTGTGGACCACGTCCACGAGTCCGTGGTAGGCCGGTTACACACCGGACCGATATGTTCTAATCCTAGCCGTTCATGCAAGATCTAACAGTGAGCAATGCACAGGAGAATTTCCACCGGCTGTGCAGTCCCGCCGGCAAGGGCGCCATGGCCGGCGGTGAACCGAGCTTGGCGGTGGACGTCGGGGGGGCGTTCTGGACCTCCCCGATTGGAACAAATTGCATTGGGATGATCTACACGAGCGCGCGAACACAAAGGACACAGCGCAGAGATGGGGTACTCGCCGGAGCATCGGGTCCGCGGCGGCACCATGACTGGTGGCTCAGATGATCGGTGCTACAGCATTCTAGTGCTCTATTTGATGAACAGAGGCCATGGGGAGGACGAGTAGCTCACCAAGATTCGGATGGATGTGGTTGCGGAGTCCGAGAGGCCTCGACGGGGCGGGTCGACGACGGCGGCGATGGTTGGAGAGAGAGAGGGCGCAGGTGAAGGAGAATCCGAGCCAATCATGACCAAAATCAAGAGGTGGAGGTACCTACGGCTGCGGGAGGTCACGGTGAATCTCGGAGTGGCGTTGGCGTCGAGTTCTGAGGCGCGGGAGGGGTGGATTGTCGGCGGGGGGGGGGGTGCTTGGACATGAGCAGAGGAAATGGGAGAAGACGGGGGCTCAGCTAGAGCTTTATAGGCATTAGGCGTTGCGTGAATGGAAGGAAAGCGAGGCACTCGGGCGGGATTGGTTGCCTTCCTTACATGCACGGAGGACCGGTGGCTTGCCAATGTTGCAGCGCCATCGTCGGGACGGAGGAAGGAAAGAAAATGCACCAAGGAAGAAAGGAAAGTGAAGTGAAGTGGGCGCAGCTGACGGATGGGGCCAAGTCACAGCGAGAGGGAGCGGACGGCTCGTGCGGGCGGCGTAGGCCGAGCGAGCCGCGTTGGTGGGCTGCGCCTCGCGGAACAGTGGGCCGCCGAGCCGATCAGGCCGAGCAGCTATGCGAGGCAGGCCGAAGGAGGGAAAAGAAGGGGTAGCTGGGCCAGGTGGCTAGCTAGGCTGAGCATGGGAGGGGAGGAAGGAAAAGGGCTGGCCAATTCCAAGGCTGGGCTGAAAAGGAAGGAATGAATTTCTTTTTCAAAAACATTTTTCCTATTTTGTTTTCAAAGCCAATTCAAATGTAAACCAATGCAAATTCAAATAGAGTTTTAAACATACTCTTCATCTCAAATATAAATGAGCAATTTTGGTAAGTTTCCAAAAATAAACTTTTCCATTTTTTTAATCCTCTTATTTTCAATTTTTCTTTTCTTTTATTTGAAAGCCACTTTTAATTTCATTTTAAGAGCATTTTAACAATTTTGACTTTTCAACCACTCAACCAATGAAATCAAATGCAATGGCATGTATGCTCAAACATGTTGCTACCTTATAATGAATTTCAAATTAATGAAATTTTTTATTTTCCTATATTTTATGTGCACAAAAATTCCAACTTAAATCATTTTAACTCTATTTCAAAAGAGGCAATTTTTAGGGTGTTACAACCACCTACCAAAGGTGCATGCAGTAATGCTTCACCGATCAAGTCGACCTGCTTGATTAGCCTGATCAAGCCAAGCAGCCGAAACCAACAATTGCCGTCTATGTTGATGACATAGTGGTCAAAACGACTCAAGCTTGTGACCTAATCGTGAACTTGGCCACGACATTTACGAACCTCCAAAGGTTCAACATCAAATTGAATCTTGAAAAATGTGTTTTCGGGGTTCCAAAGGGGAAGCTACTTGGATACATCATGTCTGAACGCGGTATCGAGGCCAACCCCAAAAAAATCGTGGTCATCTCCAACATGGGCCCTATACGTAACGTCAAGGGTGTACAAAGGCTCACCGGCTATCTGGCCGCCCTGAGCCGGTTCATCTCTCGGCTCGGCGAGCGAGGGATGCCTCTCTATAAGCTACTCAAAAGGACAGACATGTTTGTCTAGACTAAGGAAGCACAATAGGCTTTGTAGAGCCTCAAAGCATCACTAACATCGGCCCCAATCCTCGTCGCTCCTAAATGGGGAGAACCCCTCCTCCTCTACGTCGTGGCAAGCAACCACGTGGTAAGCGCCACCCTAGTCGTCGAAAGGGAAGAGCCAGGACACCACCTTAAGGTCCAACAACCCGTATACTTCATCGGAGAGGTACTCACTGACCCTAAGGTCTAGTACCCCTAGGTGCAAAAACTCCTATACGCCATGCAGATGGTGACCCGGAAGCTCCTACACTACTTCACCGACCACGAACTCATGGTTGTCACTTCATACCCGCTAGGAGACATCATCCGCAACCACGACGCCGCGGGATGAATCTTCAAGTGGGCACTCAAACTCATAGGCCATGACATCAGGTATATCCCCCATACCACTATTAATTCTCAAGCTCTCACAGATTTTGTCGCCGAATGGATGGAGGTCCAGGTACCGACCCCGGACGTCACCTACGAGTACTAGATGATGTACTTCGACAGGTCCATAATGGCACCTAGCTCAGGGGCTGGGGTGGTTCTAATCTCCCTATACAGGAGTAGGCTCTGCTACACCATCCGCCTCCATTTTTTGGCCTCAAACAACGCTACAGAATATGAGGCCCTCATCAATAGACTGCGCATCGCCATCGAGCTTGGCGCTACACGACTCTACGTTCGCGGTGACTCAGAGCTGGTCGTCGACTAGGTCATGAAGGAGTCCTCTTGCAAAAGCCCCCTCATGGTAGCATACTACCAAGAGGTGTGAAAGCCCAAGGTCAAATTCTAGGGGATCATGCTGCCTCATGTCCCCTGAAAGGACAACGATGCCACCAATTTTCTCACAAAATTGGCCGCTAGGTGAGATCCATCTCTGAGCGGGGTCTTCATCAATGACCTCCATGAGCCATCCGCCCGCATCCTGGAAGGTCCGATCCAAACACACCCCGATGCCAACCCCGTGCTCGGGGGCTTCAACCCCAATGCTAAACCGGCGTTTAGGGGCTCCAACCCTAGTGCCTCCATGACGACATCACCCACTGACGTCGTCGTGTTGGCACTTGATCAAACCGATTGGCAAGCGCCGCTACTCGCCAACCTCCTCGAGGAGGTTCACCACCCAAAAGGACTAAAGCTCGATGGATCACTCAACTCGCCAAGATATTCATCGCATCGATGATGAACTCCACAAGCGAAGTCCATTGGGGGTACTCATGAAGTGTATCCCTACCAACCAAGGAAAACAGCTCCTCCTCAAGGTCCATACTGGAATCTATGGACATCACACGGCCCTAAGGTCGCTGGTTAGAAAAGCCTTTCACCAAGGTTCATACTGACCCACCGCACTACGAAATGTAGAGGAGGTCATCCACGGGTGCGAGGAATGCCAGTCCTATGCTCAACAAACTCATTTGCTGGCATAGGAGCTCCAAACCATCCCCATCACCTAGCCGTTCATGGTCTAGGGCCTCGACATGGTAGGACCCCTCAAAAAGTGCCTTGGTGGCTTCACTCACCTGCTCGTAGCAGTGGACAAATTCACCAAGTGGATAGAGGCGAAGCCCATCACCAACATCCGCTTAGAAGAGGCGGTCCAATTCTTTCTCGACATCATCTATCAGTTCAGTGTTCCTAACTGTATCATCACTGACCACAGAACTAATTTCACCGGGAAGAAGTTCCTAGACTTCAGTGATGGATATGGCATCAAGATCGACTAGGCCTTGGTCGGACACCCATGTACTAACGGTCAGGTTGAGCATGCTAATAGCATGGTCCTCTAAGGACTTAAGCCATGCATCTTCGGTCAACTCAACAAGTACGTTAGGCGATGGGTTGCAGAGGTCCCAACAATCCTCTAGAGCTTGAGAATGACCCTGAACCAATCCACAGGGTTCACACCCTTCTTCTTGGCCTACGGAGCTGAAGTAGTGCTGTTGAAAGGTCCTAATATGGCTAGAGGGGGGTGAATAGCCTATTTAAAAATCTACAAACTGACTAAAGCAATTTGATTAGTATAACAAATAGCTAAATGCAAACTTACTCTAGCTCTACAAGGGTTGCAAGCCACCTATCCAACCATTCTAGTTGCTATGATCACTAATCACACAATACTCTAAGTCACTACTCACTAAGAGCTCTCACACTTGCTACACTAAAGAGCTCCACTAGATGAACTTAAACTACAAAGCAAGCTCTCAATTCTAGCTACACTAAAGAGCTTGCTACAACTAGTTTGCAAGAATATGAATGAGTGAGTAGGGTGATTATACCACCGTATAGAGGAGTGAACCAATCACAAGATGAATACTAAATCAATCACCAGGAGAATACCAAGGGGCAAGAGACAACCAATTTTCTCCCGAGGTTCACGTGCTTGCCAACATGCTACGTCCCCATTGTGTCGACCAACACTTGGTGGTTCAGCGGCTAAGAGGTTTTGCACAAACCTTGTCCACATAATTGGACACCGCAGGAACCTACCCACAAGTGAGGTAACTCAATGACATGAGCAATCCACTAGAGTTACATTTTGGCGCTCCACCGGGGAAGGTACAAATCCCCTCACAATCACCGAAGATGGCCACGAACAATAACCAACTCATGCCAATCCTCCTCCACTACACCAAGCCGTCTAGGTGGTGGCAACCACCAAGTGCAACAAGCGAATACCACATCAAAAACACAAACACCAAGTGCCTCTAGATGCAATCACTCAAGCAATGCACTTGGATTCTCTCTCAATCTCATAAAGATGATGAATCAATAATGGAGATGAGTGGGAGGGCTTTGGCTAAGCTCACAAGGTTGCTATGTCAATGCAAATGGCCAAGAGAGTGAGCTTGAGCTGGCCATGGGGCTTAAATAAAAGCCCCCACAAAATAGAGTCTTTGGCTCCTCAGTCCACTAAAAAATGGGACGACCGGATGCATAGGTCAGATTGTCCGGATGCTAGACCCCAGCGTCCGGTCGCGCGATGTGTGCCACGTGTCCCCTGCTTCAAACGCTGATCGCCTGATCTCAACGGTCATCAGTAATTTAAGTTGTGACTAGACATGCTACTTCAAAGTGACCGGACGCAGGACCTCAGTGTCTGGTCATTTCCAGTAAGCTTCCATTCGAGAAAAATCACGACCGGACGCGTCTGGTCATGCCTGACCAGACTCACCTTGCATCCGGTCACTTGCTGTCTCCTCTGTACAGCCATGTTAGTGGTACTAGACGCACCCAGCTAGTGTCTGATCATGAAGTGGCCTAGCGTCTGGTTGAAGACCGATGTCAGCGTCTTCACTACTTCTGCTGACCGGACGTAGGACCCAGCGTCCGATCACTATGTGACTAGTGTCTGGTCACTTACAGTGACCTCTGTCTTTTCTGTATAGAGCGCCGGTGGCACCTGTGGACTGTCTGCACTCTATGGGTGGACACTTCACTAGTGAAGCTCCTAACCCTTGCTCAAATGTGCCAACCACCAAGTGTATCACCTTGTGCACATGTGTTAGCATATTTTCACAAATGTTTTCAAGGGTGTTAGCACTCCACTAGATCCTAAATGCATATGCAATGAGTTAGAGCATCTAGTGCCACTTTGATAATGGTATTTTGATACGAGTTTCACCCCTCTTAATAGTATGGCTATCGATCCTAAATGTGATCACACTCTCTAAGTGTCTCGGTCACTAAAACAAAATAGCTCCTACAACTTATGCCTTTGCCTTGAGCCTTTTGTTTTTTTCTTTCTTCTTTTCAAGTCCAAGCACTTGATCATCACCATAGCATCACCATCATCATGATATGATCTTCATTTGTCTCATCATTTGGAATGTGCCACCTATCTCATAATCACTTTGATAAACTAGGTTAGCACTTAGGGTTTCATAAATTCACCAAAACCAAACTAGAGCTTTTAGCTACCCTTCGACATCGACCATGGCGCCCCAAGAGTGAAGGCCTCCAACTATGACTGAGCCATAGAGGCTTAGCAAGATGCGGTCGACCTGCTCAAGGAGGTCCATGAGACGACCGTCATCCACTCTGCTCGCTACCAGTAGACTCTCCGTAGGTACCACGAGAGGAAAATCAGAGGAAGGATCCTTGAGGATGGAGACCTCGTGCTTCGAAGGACCTAGTTGACCAAGGAAAAGCACAAACTCTCTCCACCATGGGAAGAACCCTATATGGTGACTGAAGTGATCCAACCAGGCACCTACCGACTAAAGGACGACAATGGCGATATTCTCACCAACACTTAGAACATCGAATAGTTATGTCATTTCTTCCCTTAAAATTCGGTCTTACCATTTTCTTTCATTCAACGTTCACTCCTACAAAGCACCCTGGCTTGAACACTTTTAGCCCGGATCGCTCGGGGGCTCCACGAGGGTGCGATACCACCTCTTTTTTACTATCATATGGTAAATACATTTTTTACCCGAACGAAAGGGTTGTTTCTTCCTTTAACTATCATACGTAACTTTGCTTCAACATTCCGACCGATCGCACCCCACCTCTACCTATGGTTATGAGTAGCTGAGCCTCGTAGGCCACACCTAAGCTCTTAAGGTTGCAGCCTATGGGATGAACGGGCAGGTGCAAAAAAGAAAGAATAAAAAACAGAGCTATGCTAGGGTAAAAACAAGGAACGGACAGGACAAGCTTCCCGAACGAAGTGATCCCATCATAAAAATGAAAATGATTGTATTCATTAATACAAAAAACATTCACACGGGGGCTTCCCCATGAACTCATCCTTTACATGTGCTAAAGTACTTTACTTTACATGCTATTATGGCTGCTCGGCGGCATCAGCTGCCAACGCGACCTTCAGCCACGCTCGTATGGTCGGAGGCAGGGCAACGTTCGCTTCCGATCCAGGCTCTGCTCCATCCACAGGTAGGGTGATGTCTTGACATACATCTTCAGCCACACTCGCACGGTGAGCCTCCTTCACCCACTACGCAGAGACTTGTTTGGCCACCAAACTATGCGTGTGGCAGCAAGCTTTCCCCAAACGCATAGATGGCGTCCGTGCTCCTGTCATCGGCGTGCCCTCTATAGATAGCGGCAAAGTCTAGGTCTAGGTGTCTTCTGGAGGTAGGCACCAAGTACCGCAACAAGTTCATGGGCATCATCCAAGAGTGTTTACTGCCACCAGACATAACCACCACCATAAGGGCCCCGCTTAGTTCCGCTCCCTCAACTTCAGCGAGCGCAACGAGTACCTCAAGGGCGTCGCACCCATAGATGCTCAGCAAAAGAGCATGGAGCTTTGGACTTTCCCATACAAATGGAGCAGCTCCTAGATAGGGATGCTGCCTACCGAAGTATGGCCACCATAGCTAGAGGATGTCTTTGAGATCTCATCAAACTTTATGAACTGGCCGACCTGAGCAGCTACAGGGGTGAAACCCCCCACCAGCGTAGTCCTGAGCAGCTTCCCCTCCGACAAAGCTCACCCCATGAAGATCCACCAGAAAAAATCCACGTGTGGCTCCATCTCAAGGATGGCCTCACAGATGGTGGCGAAGCCGGCGACATGCATCACCCCAGTCAGATTGATGTGTTGTAGCTCCAGGCCCCACTCATTGAGGAGCCCATGCAGGAACCAGTGCATGGGGTATCCTAGCCTACGCTTGTGGAAGGTGAGGAATGAGATGACCTCATCGGCCCGAGGACACGGAAAATCCTCCCCCGCAGGAGCGCTCTAGTGTGCCACCTCCTTCAGCGGTAGCACCCCCTTCTCGGCGAAGGCGGCCAGCACCGACTCGCTCATAATAGATGACCTCTAGCTCAACATTGTGCTCTAGATTCATGAACGGATCTATGAGTTTCTCCTCTCCCTCACTCTAGCCCTTTCTTTTCCTAGGAACCACTGTGGCACATGAATGCTCTTGACAAGAAGGAAGAAGGAGGAGAGGCAGTAGATGGGGAATAGGCGAAGGAATGGGATGAAAGCCCTCTCCCTTCCCCTATTTAAGGAGAAGGCGCAACAGTTGGGGAAAGGCACGGGATTGGGGTGAAAAACTCTCTCTCTTTCCCCATTCAATGCGGATGGGATACGATGGGACACGCCCTAACCAATGGGATGCTCGCTGCCTGACGAGAGGTGCCTGGTCAGACGGGACATGGCCTAGGCATGGCCCACCACTACCGCATGTCAGGCATGGGAAACAAGGTGCAACCGCATGTAGGCGGCCCTTCGCCTTCCTAGGCAAGACTTGGAAGGGCCCAATGAGAGGATCTTCGCCCAGGAAAGACTAATAGGCTTCCTGAGTCGATCGGACGGCTTAGGCAAATGCCGAGAGATAGGTAAGGAGCAGAGGGATGCCCCATGTGGGCCATGCCGACTCCGTCATGAACGATGAGTGTGGATCCTAGTCGGACATATCCGATAGGAGCTCCTCAAACCCCGTCACTCGAGTCATCAAGGTAACATTACCAACCCCCACTATTTCTTTATATGATCATTCATTCATCTGCTATCATTCATACATTCATGCATGCATTCACACATTCATCCATACACGCATTCATTCATCCCAAACATCTGAAGCATCACATATGTAGTTAAATGCATCACAATGCTCCGTATTGCGTCATGAAGCGGCAGTTACCTCATTCAACATGAGCAACGACCGATCGGGGTTTAAAGGCTATCCCACAAAGGGCTCAAGGCCGCCTCGCATCAAACAGAGCTAGGGGAGAAAACACATATGAGCCCCAGCAGCCCTCACCTAGTCTGCTCCGAAGCAGATAGGGTCATCTCAACCTCATCATTTGATCCTAACCTCAAGCCATGCCTATAGAATCTCCATCAAGGGGAGGCCAGCGGGCCACCCAGGTCGATCTCTAGAATGAGCCAAGCATCTACTAGGATGTGGGTTAAGGAGCAGTGGAATGCCACATGAGGGCTATGCCAACCCCGTCACGAATGACGGACCCAAATTTCACTCGAACATGCCTGTTAGCGAGCTCACCGAGCGCGTCACTTGAGCCATCGAGGCAAGCGACGTTAGCTCAGCCCCTCTAGTTGTGAAAACCATGGATGGGGTAATGCACGAAAACTCAAACCGACCCCTACCAAGCCCAACAGGGCTTGGGGGTTTAGGATGCCCAAACACCTCAGCATGACCTTGGCTACGCCCAATGCCTAGATCCAAGACTCTTACTCGCCTGATCCCTCATTGTGCCTAGCACCGGGATTCGTGACTCTGACTCACCTGATCCCTCATTGCGCCTTGTGCCTGGATCCGTGACTCTGACTCACCTGATCCCTCATTGAGCCTAGTGCCTAGATCCATGACTCTGACTCACCTGATCCCTCATTGCGCCTAGCGCCTAGATCCATGTCTCTGACTCGCCTGATCCCTCATTGCGCCCAGCACCTAGATCCATGACTTTGACTTGCTTGATCCCTCGTTGCGCCCAATGCTTGGATTCATGACTCTGACTCGCCTGATCCCTTGGCCCATCCGACACCTAGATCCATGACTCTGACTCACCCGATCCCTTGTTGCGCCTAGCACCTGGATGCGTGACTCTGACTCACCCGATCCCTCGGGCCGTCCGATGCCTAGATCCATGACTCTGACTAGCCTAATCCCTCATTGTGCCCAGCGCCTGGATCCACGACTCTGACTCGCCCAATCCCTTAGCCAGTCTGATGCCTGGGTCGCCTATATCTATGACTCTGACTCACCCGATCCCTCAGCCCGTCTAACACCTAGGTCCATGAGTCCATCTTGCCTGATCCCTCGGCTGCCCCTTGGCATGTCCAACGCCTAGGTCCATGAGTCCATCTCGCCTGATCCCTCGATTGTCCCTTGGCATGCTCGACAACTTGGTTTGCGAGTCCGTATCGCCCGATCCCTTAGCTGTCCCTTAGCTATGTCCAATGCCTAGGTCCGCGAGTTCATCTCGCCCGATGCCTAGGTCCACAAGTCCGTCTCGCCCAATACTTTGGCTATCCCTTGGCTGCGCCCATGAGTCTGTCTCACCCGATCCCTCGGCTGCCCCTTGGCGTGCCCGATGCCTTGGTCCATGAGTCTGTCTCACTCGATCCCTCGGCTATCCCTTAAAGGCACCCGACGCCTTGGTCTGTGAGTCCGTCTCGCCTGATCCCTCAGCTGCCCCTTGGCGCACCCGATGCCCTGGTTGACAACTCTGTCTCGCCTAGTCCCTCGGCCATGACTAAATGCCTGGGATCATGCTCCTAGAAATGATGGGTTAGAAACTAGAAAGAGGAGGCTATGCCCACTAAGGTGCACACACTCATGCCTACTAATAAAACCCATGAGGCGAATATGCCCGAATCGCCTGGGGGCTCAGGGGCTACACCCGCGAGTGCGCTCACATGCACCCACTGATAAAACAAAAAATTCCCTCACTGGCAACATAAAAAACCCCAGACAATTCTACCCAAATTACCTAGGGGCTTAGGGGCTACACCCATAGGTGCGCGTCGCGCACCCGCTTTTAAGACAAAGATCCCCCAAACGATTCTACTCGAACCGCCCAGGGGCTTGGGGGCTCCTATCGGGTTCATAAACCTAGGGTCCCTCATGGACTGGCTTCCTAGCAAAAGCTCGGCCCAGCAGACGACATTACGAATGATGCAAACTCCTGGGCCAGACCAAATACCTAATGACATGCCAGAAGGGTGATCCAATCTCTTATCGAAAGGCCTAGCCAAGGGGGAACGATGCTCGCTTTTGACTCTGGCCCGCCACTCCGACTGGAAGGCCTGGCTAAGGAGGAAGAGCACTCGCTTCTAACTCTGGCCCGCCTCTCCGACAGGAAGGCCTGACCACCACCACTTTTGATTGACCTGTGTCTCTGACCGAGGATGCACCGAACCTCTGCTTATAGCTCTTCTCCAGCTAGCACAGTCGGAGTTGACTAGGACCAACCGACCGAGGATGCTCGCTCGGTGAGGACCTAGGAAATGGATGGAGCAAGTAAGGTAGGGTGCTCGAGTCAACTACAAAATAAGGACCATACCCTATACACCTGCAGGACAATACCGATAAGGCATGTCAGAAGGGTGCCCTGCAACCTTCTAGGCATGTTAGAACTCAAGCAGTGTTGTAGGCACCGACATTTTGCCCTACAGTGTTATTGGCGCCATCAATTCCCATACCAGGCAAACACGGTAAAACCCCCACATGCCTCTAGGCATCAACAGTGTTGTGGGCGCCATCATTTGCCATACATGGTGAATATGGTAAAAACCTCCCACATGCGTCTGACATAAATAGTATTGTGGGCGCCTACCATCATCTTATACCCGATAGCATGGGCAACAAGACTTAGTAGCATATACGTATTCTCTCTCTCTCTCGCTTGTAAGGCCATCTCCTTCATCTATAAAAGGGGATGTGCTCTCTCCCAACAAAGAGGATTAGTTCACTCACACACACGACGATCGATACATGGGAACTCCAACAAAGAGGACTCTCAAACAATTCAAACAACCAATGATCGATTCACCCTCTGCTAGCTTTAGACACTCTAAAGCTACACAGAGCACACGCTCGAATACTTAGCGCACATAGGAGCTCCCATCACTCTCAGCCCTTCGGACCAGAGTCTGACTAGACCTCTTGCACCCCCATCTTACTCCCTTCCGTTTGTAACCCCACAGCAAACTTCGAGCACCTAGACTCAAGAATAAAATCATCGACCAACTCAAACTAGATGTAGGGCACATTGCCTAAACCAGTATAAACCCTGTGTCATTGAGTGCTAGGCCACATCCGATCACAACGTATGACAAAACTACAAATATTTATGTGTTGGTCACTTTCTGCACCGACAGTGAGCATTTCTCATTTGTGTTATCCATTGAACCAAAGAAGATAGATGAAGCATTGAAGGATGTTGATTGGGCGAATGCTATGCATGAAGAATTGAATAACTTCACAAGAAATCAAGTATGAGAATTAGTAGAGAGACCAAAGGGACACAATGTGATTGGAACCAAATGGGTTTTTAGAAACAAGCAAGATCAAGATAGGATAGTAGTAAGGAATAAAGCAAGATTGGTAGCACAAGAATATACACAAGTTGAAGGTCTTGACTTTGGAGAAACATATGCCCTGGTTGCTAGATTGGAAGCAATTAGAAGATCACTTGTTTCATGGTCATCAAAGAAGCAAAATAGTGTTGCATTATCAACCGCCGAAGTTGAATACATATCCGTCGGTAGTTGTTGTGCACAAATACTTTGGATGAAGGCCACCTTAAATGACTTTGGAATCAAGTTTAAGAAAGTGCCATTGCTATGTGACAATGAGAGTGCAATCAAGTTGACCAACAATCCTGTTCAACATGTAAGAACAAAGCACATTGATGTCCGCCACCATTTCATAAGAGATCACCAATAAAAAGGAGACATTTGCATTGATAGTCTAGGCACTGAAGATCAACTTGCCAATATATTCACCAAGCCATTGGATGAGAAAAGGTTTTGCAAGCTAAGGAATGAGTTGAACATATTGGATTTCTCAAATATGTGTTCATGCACCCCCCACTCATATGACATGCCTCTCCTTCGAGCAATCCAAGGTAAACGTTGATTGGCAAGGCATACATCCTTGCTAAGGACATGTTTAGTGCATCTAGTCATCTCTCACATTAAATAGGCTCATTCAGAAAAATCAAATTATTTTGATGGTTGTATGGTACCACTATTGCTTCTATGATTGATTTGGTCTAATGGTAGCATATGACATGTTTGTGGGCTTGTAAACCTAGTGTTTGATCTAGAAAATGAGCTCTAAGTGTTTAACAAAATATGGTACAAGATAACCCTTATTTGGAGGTGTGAAGAAGCTTATCCTTGGATCAAACCAAGTTAAATATCTTTGGTAAACGATCTAGATTGGACCAAATTTAGGAAAATGATCCTCACCCCATTGAATGACATTAATAATCTCAACATATCTACATTTTTAACCATTGTTGTCATTGATGACAAAGGGAGAAAAAACAAAGATATAAGTGTTAAGGGGAGAAATAGTGTACTAAGATAGTGAAAAGACAACAAGGGGGGAAATTTGACATAGGGGGAGAGATATTGGCAAAGGAAAGGGATCAATTAAAATTTTGAGCGCATAAGTAGGGGGAGCAAGCTCATGAACTTGTATGGTGTATTTGAATGTGCATTTCATATGTTTGCTTGCATGACATAAGTTTTTAAATATCCATGCTTGTGTGGTGTATGCTAGTTGTAGGTTTAAATGATGAAATGAAAAACTAGCATGCATAGGTTAAGTAACTAGACTCATGCTCATATTATGAAAACTAGATCCTTACTTCTAATGTTGATCTCATGGGGTATTCTAGTTTTTGCGTATGTCTAGTTACTAATGGTGCTAAGGATGGTATATTGGTGCACTCCGATTGGTATCACGCTTTAAAGGTCCATCTTTTATACCTTAGCATCATTTGGTAGACATTGTCTCCTATATTTCCTATCTAAGCATATGTGCAAGCTACAATCCAAACTCTTAGCTCATATATAGGGTGAGAAATTGCTACCATACGGGGTTCATGAAACTTGTCCATATGCTTTTAAACATTGTAAAGATGCTTGGGCAAGCAACATAGATTCAATTAAATTTCAATTCATATCTTTGTGTAAGGGTTGTTATCAATTACCAAAAAGGGGGAGATTGAAAGCTCTAGTTTTGTTTTGGTGAATTGATGAAACCCTAAGTGCTAACCTAGTTTATCAAAGTGATTATGAGATAGCTAGCACTACTCCAAGTGGTGAAGCAAATGAAGATCATGACATGATGATGGTGTTGCCATGGTAATGATCAAGTGCTTGGACTTGGAAAAGAAGTAAAAGAAAAACAAGAGGCTCAAGGCAAAGGTATAAGTGGTAGGAGCCTTTTTGTTTCGGTGATCAAGAGACTTAGCGAGTGTGATCACATTTAGGTTCGATAGCTATACTATTAAGAGGGGTGAAACTCGTATCGAAATGTGGTTATCAAAGTGCCACTAGATGCTCTAACTCATTGCATTTGCATTTAGGATCTAGTGGAGCGCTAATGTGGTAGACCCGCCTAATCTAGTGCCTCGAAGGAGTGCTCGTCTTCCATTAGACACTAAGCACTCAGGGGAGAACACCAAATTACTCGGTTCCGTCGGGCACACCCTAGGGGAGAACCCAAAAATCCACATTTTTGCCATTAGGATCATAAATGAGAGAATAAATCTTACATCATTCTTAACCATTTCTTACATCAGTTTACATGTATATCAGAGTATAACATTTATTGTTATAATAGCAGAATGAAATCATATTATCAGAGTTATGAATAATTTAATTGAACAACAGAATATAAACATGTGATCAGAGTTACTGTGGAAATAAGTATCTAATCATGACATGATGAAGTATTGATATATAAACTACGATAACAGATTATGAAACTTTCATTCATGAAAATATTTAGTAAGAGTTATAAATAACAACTACAATCACAGCATAAAGGAAATCCTCTCAGAGCCCACCAGGAGGAATCACACACAAATGTCAGCTCAAGCCTCCACCTATCACCTATAATAGGGGGAATAAAACCCTGAGTACTCAATTGTACTCAGCAAGACTTACCCGATAGAAGGAAAGAAAAGACTCCAAGGATATGCAAGGCTATCTGGCTTGTGGGTTTATTACATTTGCAGGAAGCTTTACTAAGCATGCGTCCTTATATTTGATTTTTATTAATAGCTGCATTGGTTCATTAACTAACCATTCTATGTAAGCACCTATACTACTTTCAAGCAGGTGGTAAGCAATCAGAATTCCTTTTCTTTCCATCTTTCATCTTCTAGTTCTTACTACGGTGCTAGACATGAAACAAGCCGTACCGGATCGCCTGGTGATTCACAAATCAATGCCCCCAGTTGGGTACCCTGAAAACACATGCCCTGCTTGTACCCCAAGCACAGGCAGGACCAACCCATCACCCTCCTGTCCTAGGGTCCTAGGTCCCTATCTAAACTAGGACTCTAAGCCCTCGCCCCTAAGTCTCGGACTTAGTGCGGTGCAAGGACCTCCTCCACCAAAAAGAAACCCTGAGAGTCGGTCCGAAAAGAGCCGGAACCCACGATAAGAGAGCAACAAGTCTTCCAAGCGCCCATACACAAGTATGTGCTCGGAATAATGAATCTGTGACTTGCCTCGATGGCTTATGCAACGACCGATCCTTAACCAACACAGACAGGGAAAGCAGTGTAACTAAGCTATGCCCCGCATCCACGGTGACACGACCTCTTACACTCACCAATACCCAAACCATATCCTTGCTCGGTCACCAATTTCCTTTCCACCATTTATATTTTCCAAGTGATGACAATCCAATAATATATTTCCTATATCTCGTGAGTGATAGGCAATCACTCGACTTCTACCGAAGTCCTATAGCCTAGCAATCTACACGATTCTGTCATACTAGTAAGACTCATAGGATAAAGATGTATATATGCAAGTGGGTTTCATTCAACTCCTTAAAACTGAATGCACAAATATAATTTAAACTACATAAAAGTAGGGGTTATGCACCGGGGCTTGCCTAGGTAAGATATATATTAAAAGTTAGTATCTGCATCTTTAGATCATCTACCATCAGCTGAATAACAAGCCCATTACATCATCTCCTAGAGAGAATACCATTACACCACCTTCAAATTCCCAATCATCCTTCAATTGGTCCGTTGATCCATCATCGTACCTATATGATATGCAATGCAAGAAGTAATTAATCAACTACAACCGTGATTCGTACAATATGATTTACGCCTCTCAAGTTAACGAGCTAGTTCTAACGACAACCGTACTTATCTACATACCCATGTTGTCGAATAAGACGTTATTTCCCAACAAATATTTTAGTTATACAAACCCAAGTTGTTTCTTTGTTTCATTCTATCGATTTAATCATTATTCAAAATATGGCATCATTATCTATTTAGCAAACTAATTATTCTGGAGCTACAAAAATTACAATGAGTACCTAATATTGCTAGAAGCCTACTGTGCAAATTTTAGATTCAATAATATTACCGATTTATCATGGAAATTCCATCAAGTTCATCTTTTCATAATATTAAGTACCTCAAATTAATTATATAGCTTACAAGAATATTATCAAACTATGTAAACAAAATATACTAACAGGTAGATCATGATTTTAGCGACTCAACAAAACTAGGTTCATCATTTTTGGACACCTACATAATTTTATATTGATTTTGCAAGTTTATTTCTGAAACTTAATTAGAAAATATTCATAGAACGAAAGGGCCAGCGGCATCTAAGCGGCCCAGTAGCCCAGAAGGGCGGAGCGCGCGTGGTGGCAGTTCGGCCTAGGCGGTGCGCCCAGCCGGTAGACCAGTGGAGCCAGCAGCCCACCAGGCGCGCGCGGCCTGGGCAAACGTGGCAGAGGTCGGCCCGGCGGGCAGGCATCGGCCCAAGCGTAGGTGGACCCAGCCGGCAGTGTGACCAGGCTGGCCCAACAAGCCGAGCGTGGCCAGTGGCCCAATAAGCTAGCCCACACGACCAGGGTAGGGCAACGACTGCATTTTAGCGATTAGACCCCCGAGTTTTCCTCAAATCACCTCGCAGTATAAACGCACTATTTATGTGAGTCTCGTATTTTACAATAAGAACCTTGTATAACACTTCTTCTTCGATCCATACCCTTCTTCATCTCCAAAAACAAAGCACCAGCACAGAGGAACCAGGCGGCACTACAGTGAGGGCGTGCTGGTGGCGCGGTGGTCGTTCAGGGGCGACACGGGCTCGGGCATGCTCGCACACATGGTGACTACGTGACGAAAACGACCGTGGTCTAGCTGAAGGTGCTCAGAGCAGTGGGCCATGATGCGGCCCTCATGGGAGGTGCGATGGTGGCACAGAAGGGTAGTGCGGCGACCTGCCAAGGCACGCATGCATGGGGAAGGGAAGGGGTGCATGGTCGGCGTTGGTGGCCATGGTGGCTGTGACGCTAGGGGCGTAGCGGGGCTCGACGCGGGGCAAAGGAGATGGAGCTATGATGGAAGCAGAAGGCGCAGTGATGGTGGGCTTGCGCGCACTCATGGTGCAGGACCGGCGATGGACGGTGACCTCGATCTTGGTAGGGACTGCGGAGGGAATGTCGGTGCAGGACGCGTGGGCCTAGGTGGCTCAAGATGCACCTTGGCGGGGTTGATGCCAGTGGGGGTGGCCACCGTCGGCTACGTCCCCACTCGTGCGAGGCCCTAGCCCGAGCAGCGGTGGCATGCGGCGGCTCGGTCATGGCCGCTAGTAGCACCTAGCCCCAGCGCAACGCATAGTAGCCAACGGTCACCAACTAGCCCGGCGCGGCCATGGTCAGCGAGCGGCAGCTCACCTGGCTAGCCAGCTAGAGCGAGCGTGAGCGGGACATAGAAGCAAATGAGGTGGATACGGTGGTGGTGGGCGCATCGGTGAACAACGACGACGAGTTCGGCTCAGAGCTCATTGCCCAGGCTGTGCGTGCTCTGAAGCGAAAAGAGAGAGCGAGAGCTAAGAGAGAGCAGTGCGTGGCAGCAGCAACTCAACCTTTGGCTTAAAGCACACAAGGGCAGCAGCAGCAAGGACGACGCCTTGCCCAACTATCTAGGGGGAGCACGCACATGAGCAGCACAGCGCCATGCGCAGGACAGCAGTGGTAGACCAAGGCAGAGGCATGGGAACACGGTGACTTGAAGCTTTGCTCGCCCACCACAGAGACAGCAGAGGCAGGCAAGGACTAGCGGAGGCAGACAAAACAAGCAAGGCATTTATGGTGCTGCCAGGTGAAGCGACGAAACTGACAGTCAAACGGTGGCCCTTAGCGGGGACGACAGCAACTGAGGCTTGCAACGCAGAGCCACGATGAAAGACAAGATAGTGCATAAATGCTATACAATGAGTACACTATACGCAACACCAAGAAAAGTAAAAGAAGTTGTTGCGCTATCTCTCACCTGTTACGTGCTTTTCAAAATAAACCCGTGAGTATATATATCGTTCTATTTATTAATGGATTTTATTTTTTTATAAAAGTTGCTTTTCATACTTAATCTAATAGAACAAACCATTCGCTAGAATCATCGTTTGACATTCCTAAATATCCATGCAACTTGTCCCCAAATAGTACCCCCGGTGGCTACACAACTCTCTCAGCTCATTCAAAGTCTTCCATTCGCTCTCACTCTTCAGACTTTTAGTGCCATAGGTTTTCCTAATGGGAGTGAGGAAGCAGAGCTTTCCACTCGATTCCACTGATCGAAAGATCGGGAGGGATTTCACAATGTGAGAATGAAATATGCAAAAGAGAGTTCGTTGGTAAATGAATGGCATGGGTGTCCCAGGTTTGCCACAATTGTAGCAACCTCCTTTCTTTTTATTCTACAGTTATTTCTGAGTAATCTATTCCAACTTAGTTTAGTAATATAACTTGGACATTTATTTGAGTCCGCGAAGCTAAGTCACACAGGCTTCACCTACCGCCTCAAGTACGTTTTAAAATAAAAACCCGAGAAACTCATTTTGAATTTTTTTTCTTAGGCCTAAATCATGGAGCTAAACAAGATCGTAACACCAGGGGTGTTATAGCTAACACCCTTGAAAATGTTTGTGAAAATATGCTAACATATGTGCACAAGGTGATACACTTGGTGGTTGGCACATTTGAGCAAGGGTGAAGAAGATAGAGTTGAAAAGGAGTTGGTTGCGCTGGTCACAGAGTGACCAGATGCATCCGATATGGTGACCAGACGCGTCTAGTATTAATGCCTAGACTCTAGCTTAGTGGAGTGACCGGATGCTGAGGAGTTACTGTTCAGTATCTGGTCAATGTGAGTTAGCTCAGTTCAGGTTTGCACAGAAGCGACCGGACACGTCCGGTGTGAACCAGCAACTCTCGGGTTTCAATGCTATAATTGATCGAACTCTGGGAGCATCCGGTCCGGTGTGACCAGATGTATTCGGTCGGCCCAGAGTGGCTCTAGGAGCTCTCTGGACTCAACCGGAAGCTGAGTCTCCTACGTCCGATCCAGTCATCCTAGAGCGGTTCTGGGAGCTCTCTAGACTCGACGGGACGCTAAGTTTCCTATGTTCGGTCATCCACATCGGACATGTCCAGTTGCAGTTGAGTGTGGTACTCATGGCAGCAACGTCTACTTCATTTGAATGGGACACGTGGCGATCAGGCAGCGAACGGACATGTTCGGTCACCGACCGGACACGTCTGTAGTCGGCCCAATAATTAAGCCAACAACGCTATTCGTGGGGGTTCTCTATTTAAGCCCCATGGCTGATTCAAGCTCACACTCTTAGCCATTTGCATTGGCATAACAACTTTGTGAGCTTAGCAAAAGCCCTCCCACTCATCTCCATCATTGATTCATTATCTTTGTGAGATTGGGAGAGAATCCAAGTGCATTGCTTGAGTGTTTGCATCTAGAGGCACTTGGTATTTGTGTTTCGCTATGTGATTCACTTGTTACTCTTGGTGGTAGCCGCCACCTAGATGGCTTGGAGCAGCAAGGATCGTTGAGCGGAGGTTAGTGATTGTCTTCGGCTCCAATCGTGGTGATTATGAGGGGTTCTTGACCTTCCCCCGATGGAGAGCCAAAAGGTACTCTAGTAAATTGCTCATGACTTGTGTGATCCTCATCTTGTGTTGGTTGTGCGGCACCCTATTAAGGGTTTGGCGGGTGATGCCAATCGGCTCGTGAACCTCAAAGTGAGTGAATCGCCACAATGAGGACTAGCTTGCCGGCAAGCAAGTGAACCTTGGTAAAAAAATCATTGTGTCATCATTTGATTCTGAGGTGATTGGTCTTTATTGGTATTCATTATTGTGATTGATTGGTTCATTCCTTGACTCGACGGTATAACCATCTTGCTTACTTTCTCTTTACATTACCGCAAACTAGTTGTCAAGCTCTTTAGTGTAGCTAGTCATGAGAGGTTGTAGTTTGGTTAGTGTGGTTTTTTAGTTAGCCTTTGAGAGCACACTAACTTAGTGTAGGGACATAGCCATTGTGTGAATAGAGACTATATAAACTAGAATTATGGTAGATAATTTGCATTTTAGTAGGCTAGCGCAACACTCGCTTCGCCTCATATTTATCTAACCGGTTTGCTAAGTGTTATTGTAGAAATTTTTAATAGGCTATTCACCCCCTCTAGCCATTAGGATCTTTCACCTGACCCACTCAGAAGCGGACAGGGTCATCTCGACCTTCTCATTCGATCCTAACCTCGAGCCATACCCATAGAATCTCCATAGAGGGGAGGTCAGCGGGCCACCTGAGTCGGTCTCCGAAATGACTCGGGCATCTACCAAGAGGTGGGTTAAAGAGTAGTGAAATACCACATGAGGGCTATGCCGACCTCGTTATGAACGACGGACCCAGATTCCACTCGGACATGCTTGTTAGCGAGCCCATCGAGCGCGACACTCGAGCCATCAAGGCAAGTGACATTAGCTCAACCCCTCTAGTTGCAGAAACCATGGATAGGGTGATGATCACAAAGATGAGCCAACCCTCTACCGAACCCCTATTGTGGGTGGGGGCTCGAGGAAAGTTGGACTCACAAGGAGACCAAATGCACGGTCGTAGAACAACAAACCCCCATAGGGGTCGGAATCAGGAAAGATCTTTTCCGACCCACCAAATCTCATGGCTATACCCCTAAGGGGTCTGATCACGACGAAAGGAAATCGCCGCCCTACTAGGACGTGCCACATGCTACAAGAAGAAGGCCAAGGCCCTCAGAGTCCTCCCATACGAAAAAGCCTCCAAAGGAGTATTCTACTCCTCCGCAGGCTCAGGGCCTATGTCGGGTATCGATATTAGAGATACCCAAAGTAAGAAAGTTAGCACTAGCAAGATGTATTAAAAAGTCTCGCCCAAGGCTGCGTGCTCTATCTTGCCCGACCCCTCGGGTGCGAGCTCTGTCTTGCCTGACTCCAAGGGTGCGGGCTCTGTCTCGCCCGACCCCTTGGGTGTGGGCTTCATCTCGCCCGACCCCTCAGCCACGGGCTCCGTCTCGCCTCACCCCTCAGGTGTCCCTTGAGTGCAGGCTCTGTCTCACCCGCCTCCAAGTGTCGAGTTCATAAACCCGGGGTCCCCAATGGACTCGCTTCCCTACAACACTTGGCCCAGCCGACGACGCAGCGATAGCACGTGCCTGATCCGGCCCAGATACACAATGACAGGCCGAGACCACAATCCGGTTCTCGACTGGCGCCTTCGGCCAGGAGACCTGGTCGGAACCCCAACTGAAAGGCCTGGCCGTGATGAGATCACAGTCCGATTCCAACCCCATTCCTCCGACTGAGGATATGCTGAATCTTTGCTCGCCTCTCTTTCCCGACCGACATGATTGGGGATGACTAGGAAACGACCGACCGGGAACATCTGCTCGGTGCGGGTCCGAGGAGCAGGCAGAGTAAATAAGGTAAGGCGCTCAAGTCAACCGCAATACCGAGGACCGTACCCTGCCATACCCTGTGCACCTGCAGGATGGTGCCACCAGGCTATGATAGACAAACACTATACAAACAAATAGTATTATAGGCGTCGACGTTTGCCGTCCCTGGCGAACACTATGTAGCCTACCAGGTCATGAATAGTAAGGTGGGCGATGGCGTGTCGTACCCGACAGCGTGGGCAACAAGACTAGGTAGCACACGTACGCACTCTCTCTCTCTCTCTCTCTCTTTCTATTTGACTTATAAGGCCACCCCCTTCACCTATAAAAGGAGATGCGCCCTCTCCCTACAAAGGGGCGCTAGACGACTCGAGGACTCGACGACTTGAGGACTCGAACAGTTCAATAGCTCTAGAACTCGACAGCGACACAGAGTATACGCTCCAATACTTAGCGCACGTTAGAGCACCTATCACTCTCTTCCATTCGGTTCAGAGTCCGACCTGGCCTTTAACACCCCCATTCTCATTCCTTACTCGTTTGTAACCCCACAGCAAACTTCGAGCACCTAGGCTCAGAAATAAAGTCATCGACCGACTAAAACTGGATGTAGGGCATGTTGCCTGAACTAGTATAAATCTTGTGTCATTGAATACTAGATCACATCCGATAACAATGCACGATAAAACTATAAATATTTACTTGTTGGCCATATTTTGCACCGACAGGTGGGTTGGTCTTGCTTGTGCCTAGAGTACAAGCGGGGCGTGTGTTTCGGGGTATTCAGCTGGAATACATTGGTTCGTGAATCACCGTGTGATACGGTACGACTTGGCTATGATCTAGCACCGTAGTAAAAACTGGAAGATGAAAGGGAGTGAAGAGATCTGATTGCTCAACTCTTGCTTGAAAGTAGAACATGTGCTTACATAGAATGGTTAGCTAATGAACTAATCATGACCGCTAATAAAACACATGCATAATGATTCACTACTAGTAATGCTTTTCGCAAACAAAAAGAAAACCCAGCAAACCATAAAGCTTATCATATCCTTTGAAGTCGATAAATTATTCTCACTGGTCGGGTAAGTCTTGCGAGTACATTGTGTACTCAGGATTTATTTACCCCTGTTGCTGGTGCAGCTTGAGAAGTGACTGTTGTGTGAATGATTCTTCTAGTGGGCACAGACGGATCCTTGTATCTTATCATTAGATGTTTATTTTAATTTCGCTGTTTAAATTCCGCACTTTGAACTTGGTATTGTAATAATGTATTTTCGAGAACTCTTATTGTATGAAATAGACTAAATATTATAAGCTTGTACTCATTATTGGATCCTGGGTGAAAATGTGGATTGTTCGAGTTCTCCCTTGGGGTGTGCTCGACGAAACTGTCCGATGTAGCTAATTTTCAGGATGCTTAGTGTCTAGTGGAAGACGAGCGTCTCCGAAAATGTGTTATTTCGGACGATTCTGCCACAACAATAATCCTCCTCGGCAAAGTTGTAAAAAATATGGGTGAATTCACAATTAGGTATCAAATAAATGGCAAGAACACCAATATCTTTTTTAAAACTCCAAGCAGAACTATGATTTTTCAAATATAAAGTGCCTCCAAATTTTTTGTGATTCTAAAACCAAAGTATTTTACAAAATAATAGTATATAAAAAACTTAGTCTGATGGGAGGCTTATCCCTTTATCGATAAGCCGACTAGATTAGCTTTGAATAGGGTGGAACCAACTAGTAAACCATTAGTACTCTTTCCGTTCTAAATTGTAGGATTATACTATTTTGATTTTTCTAGTTATATTGTTTTTGTCATGTATCTAGACATAATATGTATCTAGATACGTAGCTTTACTTGTATTAAAAAAAGCTAAAATAACGTAATCTGGAGGGGTGAGCAAATTTGCCTCATGCAAGTTTGTCTAGAATCCAAATAGCTAGTCTCACGTGACTTCTTGCTCCACAAGGTGAAGCAAGACTTAACAAAAAGAACTAATGGTCTGTTTGGTTCGATTGTTAGGTGTGAAATGACACTTTTCAGCCAAACAAAACACGGTATATTTGGAACTTAGGAATTTCATAATAATAGTGCAGGAATGTCATCGAAATTAGTTCATTTTACAGGGAAAAAATACCGAAATAGAAAAAATTCAGGCATTCCCATCAGTTATCACCAGCCCACCGCGAGGCACCGAGCACCCGGCTCATCTACCACTCTACTGTACGCGCGCATGATACACGCCGCTCGCAAAGACCGCCCAACGCTCCCCGCGCCGCACCAGACGACACCCTGGTCGGCGCGTCAGCGAGCCACAAGCCGGCAAACCCACTCGAGCACGCACGGCGGCACGGCATCGCCCACCACCGGCCACGGCCAGACCCAGAGGCAACAGAACCCACGGATTCCGGGCGAGCCAACCAATCCCCCGCTCCTAAATTTCAGTTGTTCTCCTATCAAATATTTAAGCACATATATAAAGTATTAAATATAGATTAATTATGAAATTAATTATATAGTTTACGACTAATTTACGAGACGAATCTTTTAAACCTAATTAGTTCATAATTTGACAATATGATGCTACAATAAACATATGCTAATAACAGATTAATTAGACTTAAAAAATTTATTTCGTGAAATAATAACGAATTATGTAATTTATTTTTTTATTAATATCAAACATCTTATACAACATCCATCCAATATATCTTCTAAATTTTAGTCACCGAATCTGAACACGACCTAAACCCAATCGGTTCCCCTCCGCCCCTATCCCGTCCCGTCTCGCCCTAGCCGTCTCCATCCCACCACCTCCCCCCGTCCGTCCGGCCGGCCGCGCCGCGCCGTGCGCGACCCAATCCACCACGCCAGTTCCCTCCCGTCCCGTCTCGTTCTCGTCGCACCTCGCCCCGCCCGCCCGCCCGCAGAGAGAGGGGGCGCGCCCGCTCGATCCGTGCGCGCCAGCCAGCGCCATGGCCTCGGACCAACAGGCCCTCCCGGTCCCGGTCCCCGTCCCCGTCCCGCCCAACCCTAACTCGACCGCACCAGCCGACCCGACCCCGCCCTCGGCCTCCGCCGCGCGCAAGCTCCCCATCAAGCGCCGCTCCCCGCGGCCGTCGTCCTCGCCCCCATCCTCCTCCTCACCGGTCTCCTCCGACCCGCTCCGCGCGCCCGCGCCCGGCGGCGGCGGCGGCGGATCCGACCAGCAGCAGCCGCCCTTCAAGTTCCAACGCATCTGGTCCGAGTCCGACGAGCTCCGCTTCCTGCAGGGCCTCCTCGGCTGCGGCGCGCAGGGCCTCGTCTTCCCGCGCGACCTCAACGTCTTCTACGACCGCTTCTCCGAGTCCATGCCCCAGCCCTACACCCGCGCCCAGCTCTCCGAGAAGCTCCGCCGCCTCAAGAACAAGTTCCGCAGCATGTCTGCGCGCGTCGCGGGGGGCCTAGACCCGGCTCGCCTCGCGCCGCACGACCGCGACGTGCTCCACCTCTGCTCCAGGCTGTGGGACCCTGCCAACGCCGCCACGTCGCCCTTCGCGGCCAGCGCCGGAACGTCCGGGAACAAGCGCCGCCGCGCCAACCCGCGGGGCACGCCGCTCCCTCCCCCAGATGCGTCTGGGGATAGCAACTCCCATGACTACAATGGGATTGGCTCCTCTGCTCCCGGCTTGTTTCCGGATGGTTCCAATGGCGAGGATATGTTTTACCTTGAGCAAGAAAGCGGGCACCTCGGTGGTCATGAAGGTGCTGCTCTGGTAGCAGATAGCCGATTCGGTGTTATTGTGCAGGAGCAGCCTGAGGCCGTGGTTAATCTCCCGAATGGGAACAATGGAATTGGCAATGAGATGAATGTGGAGTGTAAAATGGTGGTGCCGTGCAGCAATGAGCATCGAATAGCAAATGCTGTCCTAGATGTGTTTGAGGAATGCCTGAGGGAGGCAAAGAGTAACGGGATTATCAATGGTGTCAATGTGGATGGGAGAGCTGAGGAAAGTGAGCTCTCCAAGCGGTGGAAAGCGCACAGGATGGATGAGCTTGATGTCTTAAGCCGGAGGCTGAGGTTGCTTGTTGAGTATGCTGCAGCGGCTGGGCAGTGAAGCAGAGATTTTGGTGGTTTTGGTGATGTGCCTCACACCCTTTGCCCCATTTGTATAGAAGCTAGGTTATTGTGCTATGCTTTGTAATGCCTTCCTCAGCTGGACCCTTGCCTTTAGAAAGCCTACTATATTTGCCTATGTACCCTCGAGTTTAATAATTTGAGCATAATAATCTATGCTTTTAGCACTGTTATTCGCATGGCTTCCTGCTGTTGATATAGATGATAGCTCTGTTAATGTAGCTTCACGCTTTCATATTCCATTTTCCAATTAGAAGCTGTTGTACTTGTAACTCGTTAGCAGTGAGAGAATAATATTATGTTTCCTAGTTAACCACTTGTTATCTCTTAATGCTTCTCTTATAGCTTCAGTACAATGTCTACATTCAGCCTGCTACGCTGAGCATGAATTATTTGCAAGCCATTGCTCCCTTGTTCGCAGCACATCAACGCTTCCACCCTACCATGCCCACCCGCAGCGCCCGCCGGCTCCAATTGCTTCCCCTCACTCCGACTGCCTGCAGCCGCCTTCCGCCCTTCCCTCCGGGCTCAACAGAGCTCAGCCAGAGGACGATGGAGCTGCTTGGGCTGGCAGATAGGAGTGGTGGGATAGCGCCCTTCCCTTTTCTCCTGGTGGCGGCATGTGGGAGCAAGCTCCAAGGAGGTGACAGTCTCCTCTGCGCGATGCTGCCAGGGCTGGTCTCCTCCTTTCAGGCAATACAAGGTTTTGGTTGTGTGGGCTCTAGTGTCACCGTGGCGTTGGCCCTAGGAATCCATGGAGGAATAGGTGTGGCATCACCTAGCGTGGGCAGTGGTGCCGGAGAGGCAAGATCATCGCCACCTCCATCTCTGTCCATTTCGCTGGTATGGCGGTATCTCTAACCCGTTGTGGTGCAGGCTGCTGCTGCCACCACTGTGATTGTTTTGTTTCCATCCAATTAGTTTTGTTCTCTCTGTTTTGTTCAGACTCATTTATGCTGTGATAGGAAGAGGCAGGCCGCACGTGTGGCTTGGTAGCTATCCAGAATGAGATGCTGGAGCGTGAGACGTCCCTGACATAACATTGGGAGCAGAACAGAAACCGTGGACATCGCTGCCACCTGAGGTGAGAGTATGTTCAGTTTGGCACCTGAGGTGAGAGTATGTTCAGTTTGGCAGTGTTCACTTTAATTAGATCCATATTGCACTCGAAGTTTCAATCTGTTTCTTGGAATGGATGGGATTATTGCAGCTGTGGACTTGGGTTGGGAGTTCAACCGTTCAAGTATGTGCTACCAGTGTTAGTTTGTTTGATCAAGTACACTAGCCTTGAGAGTCAAGCTCCATAGAGCCAATGTAGAAGGATACAATGCATGTTCTACTGATTAAGATTAAGACCGCAGGCACTTGTATGTTTCTATATGTAATCAACCATGAAATGTGTGATAATTGTACTGGTAGGAGTACCATGCAAATGCATTCACTGGCTGAGTGCTATGGTTGAGACCAATATCAAATTTTTGTACATGCAAAAGGTGAAAATAATGACATGTTCATTTCAGAATTGGAGTTTTAATTGTTTTTTCATACAATGTTTACAGTATATATATGTGAAAGCCAATATTTTAGATCATGAAAGGAAAAAGTAGCATTCCACTGTTCATTGTTGATTAAACAATAATTTGTACAAGTAGTAAGATATGTCAATCTAACTTAGCACATCTGCACTGTTGGCAATGGACTTTAAGCGCCTATCTAAACACAAAAATTTTGACAGTTTTCGTAAAGGAGCAAGTACAGCATAGCAGAATTTTGCCCCTCGTGCTCTGAGGAAACATATCAAGAAAATTGAGAAGAAATGCAATTTGTCCCATGACTACAATGTGATTATCTCCTCTGCTCCCAGCTTGTTTTCAGATGGTTCCAGTGCCGAATATGTTCTACCTTGAGCAGGAAAGCAGGCAACTGGGCGATCATGAAGGTACAACTCTTATAGCACACATCAGATTTGGTGTTGCAGGAGCAGCCTTAGACCATGGCTGCTCTGCCCAATCGGAACAATGGAATTGACAATGAGATGAATGTGGACTGCAAAATGGTGGTGCCATGCAGCAATGGCACCGAATGGCAAATGCTGTGCTGGATGTGTTTGAGGAGTGCCTGAGGGAGGCAAAGGTTAACAGGATTATCAATGGAGGCGATGTGGATAGAGGTGCTGAGGAAAGCGAGCTTGCCAAGCAGTGGAGAGTGCAAATGATGGATGATCTTGACGACTTGAAGTCTTAAGCCGGGGGAAGCCGTAGGCTGAGGTTGCTCGGCGAGGATGGATGATCTTGATGTCTTAAGCCGGAGGCTGAGGTTGCTCGTTGTCTAGTCGAGGATGCTGCAGGGGCTGGGCAATGAAGCAGAGTTTTTGGTTATGTGCTGTCACCCTTTGGCCATATGTTACTATATATAGAAGTTAGGCCTTCTTTAGTTGGGTGAAGTTTGGGATTTTGGCTACTATAGCACTTTCGTTTTTATTTAACAATTAGTATTCAATCATGGACTAATTAGGCTCAAAACGCCCGTTTCGCGATTTTCAACCAAACTGTGCAATTAGTTTTTTTTTGTCTACATTTAATGCTCCATGCACGTATCGCAAGATTCGATGTTGAAAGGATCAAGATGCCCAAGAGGGGGTGAATTGGGCTAATTCTAAATTTTTTTGCAATAATCAAATCCTACGGATAGCCCAATTAACCCCTTGTGCCTAGAAAAGTGTTTCTATCAAATCAACGCACAAAAGACTTGCAACCTATGGTCCAAACTTACTCTAGCATAGCAATTCTATGAATGTAAAGACAAGTATTGAATTGCTCAAAGTAAATACTTAAAGTAAATGCTCAAAGTAAATGGAGAGAGGAACGCGGCGATGTTTTGCCGAGGTATCGGAGAGTCGTCACTCTCCACTAGTCCTCGTTGGAGCACCCGCGCAAGGGTGTAGCTCCCCTTGATCCGCGCAAGGATCAAATGCTCTCTACGGGTTGATTCTTCGACACTCCGTCGCGGCGAATCACCCAAAACCGCTCACAACTTGAGTTGGGTCACCCACAAGCTCCGCCGGGTGATCACCAAGCTCCCAATCACCACCAAGCCGTCTAGGTGATGGCGATCACCAAGAGTAACAAGCACGAACTCTCACTTGACCACGCGAAGCCTAATGAGAAGATGGATGCACACTTGTCTACCCTTGATTCACTAATGAGGTTTCACTCTTAGATTCTCAAATCACAAACACCTCACTAGGATCTTGCTCTTCTTGGCACTCACAAACGTGTTTCTCAGCTGTTGGAATGAGTAAAAGTTACTCCACTCACGAGTGGAGCTTCTATTTATAAGGCAGCCTGAAAAATGAACCGTTATGAGCTTCTGCGGGGTGACCGGACGCTCCGATCATTTTGACCGGACGCTCCGGTCAGTTCAACCCGCGCAACAGTTTTCACGTGATAACCGGACGCTGTCAGGGTCCGGTCAGTACTGACCGGACGCGTCCGGTCGCTCTTGGATGCTTACTGTAATCGACCGGACGCTGGATACTCAGGGTCCGGTCACCACTGACCGGACGCGTCCAGTCACACTTTCTCAAGTCTGGACCCTTACTGGAGTCAACCGGACGCTGGCCCTCAGCGTCCGGTCACACGACCTTCCAGCGTCCGGTCACTCCAGACTTGTTCTCCTCAGTCAAATGAACTGACCGGACCCTGCGGCCAGCGTCCGGTCGCACCGGAGCCAGCGTTCGGTCAGTATTTGACCCTCCATTCACTTCCAATTTTCGATCATATGTGAATGAAGTTTGCTCCAAAGGATCTTAGGCATTCATAGGAGCTACCTAGAGCTAGTTTTAACAAGTGTGCACCACACCTAACTCACTAGACTCAACTAGGTCAAGCTACCCGTTCATACCCCACTTAATAGTACGGCCAAAGGAAAAAACAAAGTCCTAAACTACTCTAAGTGTCTCTCCAACTTCAATTGACACTTAGAACTAGTTATCCTTAACCTTGTCGTCCATCCTTTGAAAACCGAAACGATTTCCATCGTAGGGGCATGACAACCTCAATTGCCCAATCGATATCTATTACCATGATCTAACTTAATTGCCTCTGCAAAACACACGTTAGTCATAGTAATCTTGTATTGACATTAATCACCGAAATCCACTTAGGGGCCTAGATGCTTTCAATCTCCTCCTTTTTGGTGATTGATGACAATACCACCTCGAGTATGTTATGGAGTGAGGTTTTTGACGGGCTTGTTTCATATAAGCTTTTGTCGTTAAGAACAAAAGAGTTAGGCAAGCTTATATGACCTAAGCCAACACAGTGTACTCAAAGGATATGAATTAAGCATGAGTACAAGTAACCAAGCTCATTTGCTTCGAAGTATAAACGCGGAAGCAAAAGCAAATGAGCATAACACAAGTGATATGACATATAGATAATGCAAAGTAGAAATCACACATGTCAAATATCACAATCACGTAGATAGCACTATCACATATATATAATAGTATGCATGAAAGTAAACACATGAATGCATAAGTAATAGTGTATCACACAAATTAAACTCCAAATGTATATACTAAGCTAATACTATATAACTAGCTCCCCCTAAATGTAGCTCCCCCTGAGACTACATACTCGAACTCCCTCTCCCCCTTTGGCATCAAACACCAAAACCTAGGGGTCGGTCGGCGGGGCTGCAGCGGACGAGCCGGGCGCTGAAGAACGTGGGGCAAGCTGGAACTGGGCACCATCATCATCTGACCCTAAGCTCTGAACTGACTGACCCTCTGTGGCAGGAAGTGTCGCTGAAGTGGTCTGGGTCTGAGCTGGGGCTGGTGCTGCCTGTGAAGCTGCTAGTATGTCTGTCGTAGGATCTGACGAGGCGACAGACGAGGGGAGCCTCTGAGTAGTCACTACGACTGGAGCTGCTGTAGATGGACCGGCGGTATGCATATGAGGCGGAGTAGGCATACCGGTCAACTCGCTGAAGGATACTCCAAGACTCCTGGAGACTGACGTCTCAGGCATGAATAGCGAGGAAGACTGCTCTGGTGTGAAGCCCATCTAAAATGGAGTGAACTGCGGGGCTACCACGGGTGAGGCTAACCATTAGGACACCTGTACAGGAGGAGAAGCAAACTGAGCTGGAGGCTGTCCCTGACTCTGGAGCCCACTGGGCTATACTGTTGGAGTCGTCGAAGTGGTAGGAGGCTATCCAAGCTGGGGCGAAGGCTATGGCAGTGGGACCCCAATGGCTGTCACTACATGCTGTATGAATCCCATGAGCTGCTACTGCATAAGTAACTGCTGGTGCTGAAGGAGCTACTGCTGCCACTGGAACTCGTCCTGACGAGCCTGAAACTGTGCGAAGTTGGCAGCTGTCTCCTATGCCTGTCGTGTCTGATCCTGCTGCATCCGCTCAAGAATAGCAATGAGAGCGGGGTCTGTCTGCGGAGCAGGTGGAGCAGAACTAGAGCTACCAGCCTCTGCATCGTGTCTGCGTGGCGGCATCTGAGGTATAGGCTGGTAGTCATCGTCAGAGCTGTCACTGTACTCGCTCACCTCCTGTTGTGCCTCTAGCTCCTCCTCCTCAGTGGCTGCAATCCCCCTGATGATCTCATCCTACTGAGCTATGGACTCTGGCACGTCGGGACGACGGCTAGGCTGTCTGGGTACCTGAGGAGTGGTGTGTCTGATCCTCTATGATAGGTTGTAAACTAGGAACTCTGTGGTGGCACCTGTATACTCATCCATCATGCCAGGGGGCTTATCAAGCACTACTCTGTGGATGAGGAACGTGATCCAGTGAGCATAGGGAAGCTACCTGCGACCCTTGAATCCCTCAGCTATAGTATCCTCCATCTCTAAAAGCAGGAGATCCCAGATATCAAATACTGTCTGCTGCATGATGGCATTAAGAAGCCAGAGCTGTAAGTGAGTCAGGCCCTCCCTGTATCCCAACCTAGGAAGCAATGTCCTCCTGATGATGGCCTCTAGCACTCTCGCTGTAGGAGTCAGGTCACTGGGGTTCCTGCTCGACCCCTCACCAAAGGGCTCCTTGAAGCAATGGCGCACTAAATCTGTAGGGGGCACTAGCCCTCCATGAGGACGTCTGGGAGGTCCCTGCTATCCATAACAAACCTCATGCATCTTGATAGGCTGCTCCTGTAGCCTTAGTATCTCTCTGGCCCTGCCACTCATCACTCTGTAGTCTTTGCCTCTGAAAGCAAAGTGAATAAACATGTGATGTGGATCAATGAAGAGTGAAGCATAAAAATGACGAACCCAAGATGGTACATATATCCTCGTCCGTCCAATCAAATCTGTCAGTCCTGGCAAATAGGACAAGTATGGCTGAATGCTCTCTCCGGCTGCTGCCATAATAGACTCTATCTGACAGACTCTCTGAGATCTAAACACTGCCCCACTGTTGAGATAAGCATTGTAGAAATCCTCCTACAGTGGCGTGTAGAAACCCTCAGCTGCTCTCTCATCCCTCCTCGGAGGAAACTAAACCTCAAACTCAACAAATCGTAGCTGCTGAACCTGCCTGGCGGTATCGGCCCTCAAGTCGAGGTGTACCACTAGAGGTGGACCCTGTGGTCTAGGTGGAGGACGTGATCCCCTCTGCTATGTCGGCGGCCTCGGCGAGACTGGTACACAGGTCCATCTAGAGCAGCGAAGCTAGGGTGCTAGCTCGGTCTCCTCGGTCTGCTGACCCTCCTGAGTCTCCTGGGCTGGCTGAGGCTCTGCTGGTGGGGGCTACTACTATGCTGACGGACCCTCCTCAATGGCAACCCGTCGTCCTGCAAACGTGGCAGTCCCAGCTAGACTACCGTGACGACGCTCAACCTCCTCAATCGTAGCTCTAACTGCTGGTGAAACAGGCTGACCTGCAATGACAACTCCGCTGCAGGCACCACCTCTCTCGGCATGCTCTGCGGCCTCTGCAACAGCTGCTGCTCTCGCTATCTCTGCGTCGGGGTACTTCCGCTTCTTGGATGTCACGTGCTTGGTTGACTTACCCTTAGATCTGGCTGGCTGGCGAGATGGGGGCTTCTGATCATCATCACCTAGGCCACCACCAACGTTCTTGGTGCGAGTCATCTGAACTGACAAGATGGTGAACTGCCGCTGATGAAGATCAACTGTCAAACTACCGCTTTCGAGGCTTGGCCTCGATCCTTACTCGCAAGCTTGGCTCCGAGTTGACTGCCAACTGCCAAAAGAACCTCAACGGAACCGACTCGCTACACGATAGAATAGATGGATATACAAATAAATACCATATGTCTAAAAGATGCGAAACCCTAATAGAGAAAGCAATGTAGATGCGAACTTGAGTCGAATGGCTTTCTACCTGACGATCAGCGATCCGAGAAAAGAAAAGGCGACACGTGGGGGAATCCTCGGAACCGGCAGGGGCTAGGGTTACAAGGAGCAATGATGAACTGGTGGCCCTAGTATTTGTGAAATCAGTGCATTGTATTGCAAATTGATCTATGCAATTTGAAATTTAAATAAGGGGCTAGCCTTACCGAGAGGAGATGGGGCTAGGGCACACGACACTTCACGGTGAAGAGAGGGCCGGTTGCACGGTGGTGCGCGGGGAGGCACGGCGGCGCTACGAGTTGTGCTGGCGTGGTGGCGCTGGCGTGGATGAGCAGTGGCGGTAAGGGAGGCTCGGTGGCTACGACAGGCCAGCACGGGGTTGCGGTGGCGCAGCGAGGCAGTAGCACGGCGACGCGTGGGGTGGCCGGCGTAGGGTCGTGGTGGCGCACGGCTGACGAGGGGGCTAGGCGAGCATGGGCAATGGAGGCGTGGGCTATGCTGCGACGGCGAGTTAGCGGGGCTAAGGCGGCGCGACTTGGCGGCGGTTCAGGCTAGGGCATGGCGGGATGAGGGCGAACAAGGGTACGGCTTGCGGTTAAATAGTTCCCCACACGCGACAGAAAAGGAATCGGAGAAAGGAGTCCTGAAGCCGTGCGAGATCCACTGACCGGACGCTCCGGTGGTAGCAACCGGACGCTACCACCCAGCGTCCGGTCAATTCCAGAGAGGTCCAAATCCTCTAGAATCAGGACCAGACGCGTCCGGTGGTCCATGACCGGACGCAGGCAGGGTCCGGTCAGAACAACTTGGTCTTCCTTCGATCGACCGGACGCTGAACCCTTCCTGACCGGATGCACAGACGTAGCGTCCGGTCACTCCTTCACCAGCAGTTCACCTCCTATGAACTGACCGGACGCTGGACAGCAGCGTCCGGTGCAGCGTCCGGTGCACCTTTTCCAGCAAATCTTCAAACATCCTTCTCGCTGCCTGTTCCCAATCAAGTCCCAACTTGAATAAGATCCAAATAAACACCAATTGGGACTGATGTGAGTGACCTCTCTCAAACCCTCATATTTTTCAAAATATTTTGCCTTAGGCTATAATTCTTTTTAAGAAAATAGGCAACAAGAGGGCAAATGGAACAAAACGACAAAACAACATTCATGCATATGCACTACTTGTAAGTAAATCTAGTTGCTTGTCAAATTTGATCCAAGGTTAAGCTTCTTCACATGCTTTTGGGCGGTTATCTTAACCATGTTAGACAAGCCCTATATGCATTGCCACAAATTAAACATGTTGTATATTACAATGAATGCAAGGGACAACACAAGCTCAATTTTTAGTGAAGTTACTAAAATCAAGTACATTGAGCTCATTCCGCAATCTATAAAATGTAGCCTCATCTAGCGGTTTAGTGAAGATATCGCTAATTGATCTTCGGATCTTACACCTTCTAGTGATATATCATTTTTAGCCACATGATCTCTTAGAAAGTGATGGCGGATATCTATATGCTTGGTGCGAGAGTGTTGAACCGGATTATTTGCAAGTTTTACCGCACTTTCATTGTCGCACAAAAGAGGTACTTTCTCTAGAACTACTCCATAGTCTAGCAAAGTTTGTTTCATGTATAATATTTGTGCACAACAAGCACCCGCGGCAATGTATTCCGCTTTGGCGGTGGACAAAGCCACACTATTTTGTTTCTTGGAGGACCAAGACACAAGTGATCTACCAAGCAAATGACACCCTCCGAATGTGCTCTTTCTATCAACTTTGCATCCAGCGTAATCCAAATCGGAATAGCCAATTAATTCAAATAAAGCTCCTTTGGGATACCAAAGACCAATGCTTGGTGTGTGCTTAAGATACCTAAGGATTCTTTTTACGGCAATTAAATGTGTTTCCTTAGGACTAGTTTGAAATCTAGCACACATACACACACTAAACATGATGTCGGGCCTAGATGCGGTTAAATATAATAAGCTACCAATCATAGAACGGTAGAGAGTTTGATCAACCGGGTTACCTCCCTCATCTAGGTCGAGATATCCATTTGTAGGCATTAGTGTCTTGATTGGCTTACATTCATCCATCTTGAATCTCTTAAGAAGATCTTTTGTGTATTTCTCTTGAAAGATAAAGATGCCTTCTTTCATTTGCTTGACTTGAAAACCAAGAAAGAATGTAAGCTCACCAATCATTGACATCTCGAACTCCTTTGACATCAATTCACCAAATTCTTTGCATGAGTCTTCATTTGATGATCTAAAGATGATATCATCAATATATACTTGACAAATGAAGATATGCCCATCAAGCTTCTTGGTGAATAGTGTGGTGTTGACCTTCCCAATGGTGAAGCCCTTCTCAATGAGAAAGTCCCGAAGGCGCTCATACTAAGCTCTTGGGGCTTGCTTAAGCCTATATAGTGCCTTGGACAACCTATAAACATGATTAGGATATCTAGGGTCTTCAAACCCAGGAGGTTGATCAACATAGACTAGTTCATTAATAAAGCCATTTAAAAAAGCACTTTTCACATCCATTTGATATAGTTTCATTTCATAATGTGATGCATATGCAAGAAGGATACGGATGGCTTCTAATCTTGCAACCGGTGCAAAGGTCTCTCCAAAATCCAAACCTTCAACTTGAGAGAACCCCTTTGCAACTAGTCTTGCCTTGTTCCTCACAACAACACCTTGATCATCTTGCTTGTTGCGGAACATCCACTTAGTTCCAATGACTCTTGCACCTTTTGGTCGCTCTTCAAGATTCCAAACTTCATTGTGAGTGAAGTTGTTCAACTCTTCATGCATGGCATTGATCCAATCTGGATCTTTAAGAGCTTCTTCTACCTTGGTAGGCTCATAGCAAGAGACAAAAGAGTGATGAGTAATAAATGAAGTAAGCTTTTGAGATCGAGTCATCACACCCTTTGTTGGACTCCCTATGATGAGATCTTATGGATGATCTTGTAGGAGAGGTGTATTTCTTCTATTGACCACTTGAGGAGGAGGTTGTGGAGCATCAACATCTTGTGCTTGTACCACCATTTGCTCATGGGAGATATGAGTATCTTCATTTTCCACTCTCCCATCTTTTTCACCATCTTGTGGTACATTTAATGAAGAAGGTTGGTTAATGACTTGTACATCATCTTCATCATCTTTTGGCTTGATGTCTCTCACCGGAATATTCTTCATAGCCTCCCTCAATGGTTCATCACCTACATCATCAAGATTCTCATGTGCTCCTTGGGAGCCGTTAGATTCATCAAATTCTATATCATATATTTCTTCAACCAAGCCGGTGGCATGATTAAATACTCTATATGCTTTGGACTTCAATGAGTAACCAATAAGAAAACCTATATCACAACGTCTTTGAAACTTCCCTAGGTGTTGCCGCTTCTTGTAGATGTAGCACTTGCAACCAAACACCCTAAAGAAGGAGACGTCCGGCTTCTTCCCATTGAGCAACTCATACGGTGTCTTGACAAGGAACTTTTGAAGAAATAGGCGGTTGGATGCATAACATGCGGTGTTGATTGCTTTTGCCCATAGAGCTTCGGGGGTGTTGTACTCATCTAGCATTGTCCTTGCAAGAGTGATCAAAGTCCGGTTCTTCCTCTCAACTACACCATTTTGTTGAGGAGTATAGGTTACGGAGACTTCATGTTTGATTCCAACTTCATCACAATAAGCTTCTATGTTTGTGTTGTCAAACTCTTTGCCATTGTCACTTCTTATCTTCTTGAGCTTCGCTTCAAATTCATTTTGAGCTCTCTTGGCAAACTTCTTGAAACAAGATGCAACTTCAGATTTGTCATGAAGGAAGAACACCCATGTATACCTTGAATAGTCATCCACAATCACAAGACAATAGAGATTTCCTCCCAAACTCTTGTATGTTGTTGGTCCAAATAAATCCATATGTAGGAGTTCTAGCACTCTTGTGGTTGACATGAAAGCTTTGGTTGGATGAGTGTTTGCAACTTGCTTGCCGGCTTGACATGCACTATAAAGCTTGTCCTTCTCAAACTTCACATCCTTCAACCCTCTCACCAAATCATTTTTCATAAGCTTCTTGAGTGAGCTCATCCCAACATGAGCAAGTCTTCTATACCATAGCCACCCAAGTGTTGTTTTGGTGAATAGGCAAGTCTTCAAGTTTGCATCTTCGGAGGTGAAGTCAACTAGATATAAATTGTTGTATCTAAATCCATTGAATATCACTTGTTTGTCATCTACTTTGGATACAACAACCTCCTTCTCAGTGAATAAGCATTGGAAGCCAAGATCACACAATTGCCCAATGGATAGCAAGTTGAAACTCAATGAGGCAACATAGAGCACATTGGAGATAGAATGATCATTTGATATTGCCACTTTGCCCAATCCTTTAACCTTGCCCTTTGAATTATCTCCAAATGTTATTTTCTCTTGTCCATCTACCTCTTCATCTAGTGAGGTGAATATACGAGGATCACCGGTCATATGTTGAGTGCAACCACTATCAATTACCTAATGACTTCCACCGGTCTTGTAGTTCACCTACACACAAGAGATTCAAGCTTTAGGGATCCAAACTTGTTGAGGGCCCTTCACCTTCTCAACAAGTGACTTAGCCACCCAAATCTTCTTAGGCCTACTCTTGTTGGGGGGTCCTAAGAACATGACTTTCATCTTTCCACTAGAATCTTTTCTAAGCATGTAGTGAGCATTGAAAGCAAAGGGTCTAGCATGCTTGGGCAAGGGTTGTGGTGGTGGAGTTTGACACTCATAAGCAAAGTGGCCTTCTTGTCCACACTCAAAATATCTCTTTGGCTTTAGCTTTGGCTTTGATTGTTGGTGTTGAGCTTGAGCCTTCTTCTTCTCTACACTTGCCATATATCCAATGCCACTTCTATCCATCTTCATGACGGTATTCATGAGTAGCTCACTTTAGAGATACTTGCCTCTAGCAAACTTACTCAATCCCACCTTGAGATGCTCTTTCTCCATCTTGAGCTTCTTGTTCTCTTCCTTGAGAATATCATTGTTCTTCTCTTCCTTGAGTTTCTTGTTTTCTTCTTTGAGCTTCTCATTCTCAAGGATCAACTCTTTGTCATGATCAAGAGTTTCTAGCATAATGGTGTTGTGTCTTTTCATCTCTTCAAGATCTTTCATGAGCTTCTCATGGTCACTCTTGAGCTTGACATACTCATCATAGTCATTGCACTCAACCACTTGCTTGCCTTTGCTACTAGATCCATGCTTAATGCTCTCATCAATTAAATCATCACATGAGGTAGCTATATCAATCTTAACAACATGGTTAGTAGCAACATGTGGCTTATTTGGTAAGAATTCTTGTGCAATAACAAGGGTATCATAATTGATCTTTAGAGTTGTATATTCATCTTTTAGCTTGTTGTGACTAATGATAAGCTCATTGTGCACCCGCTCAAGTTTATCATGTTTATCTTTAAGCTCTTTCTTAGAAGATTTTAGCTCCTTGAGTTTGGATGATATAGAGTCATTTGTTTCTTTGAGCTCATCATTAGCCTTTTCCAATGTATCACACTTAGCTAAGAGTGAATTATTTTTAGCATCAAGTTTTTCATTTGTAGCTCTACTCTTTCTAATGATCTTAGTGTATTTTCTTAATATTTTGACAAGATCATCATATGTGGGTGAATCATCATCGCTATCACTATCATCATCACTAGCTTGCTCATCATCACTACTATCATCACTCTTAGTTACCTTGCGTTCACCCTTGGCCATAAGGCATAGGTGTGTAGAGGATGATGGCGATGGTGACGGTGAGGATGCAAGATCAATAGCAATGGTGGCCACCTTCTCATTGTCACTCTCATCATCGGATGATCCACTTGATGAATCAATGTCCGTGAGCCAATCACCGACAATATAGGCCTTGCCACTCTTCTTCTTCTTGTAGAAGTCTCTCTTTTTGCCATCTCTCTTCTTGTATGGCTTGTTCTTTTTCTTTTCATCTTCATCACTTGAATCATCTTTCTTGCCCTTGTTCTTGAACTTGTCTTTCTTGGGCTTTGTGCATTGATGAGCTAGGTGACCAAGTTCGCCACAATTGTAGCAATCCATTTCAGAGATTGGCTTTCTTCTTGAGCTAGTGAAGAACTTCTTCTTCTTGCCGTCAAACTTGATGCCACTCTTGTTTAGCTTCTTTAGCATCTTGGCGGTCTTCTTCACCATGAGAGCAAGACTTTCTTCATCATCTTCATCACTTGAGCTCTCATACTCAAGTCTTGCCTTGCCCTTATCTTGGCTAGCTTTGAATGCTAAGTCCTTCTCTTTCTTCTTTGTAGAGGATGAGCCATCTTGTGGCATGATGTGCATGTACATCTCATGAGCATTAATCTTTCCCAAGATTTATGTCGGTGTAGCGGCGGAAAGATCACCTTGATGTAGCACGGTCACAATGTGCCCATATTTGTCAATGGGGAGGACACTCAAGATCTTTCTCACAACGTCGGATGGTGACATTTGAGTAAGTCCAAGCCCATTGACTTCCTCTACAAGAACATTTAAACGAGAATACATTTCATTAGCACTTTCTTTGGGAAGCATCTCAAAAGAATTTAGCTTTTTAATCACAAGATGATAGCGTTCCTCACGCTCACTCTTGGTTCCCTCATGGAGCGCATAAACATCTGACCATAGTGCATGGGCGTCTTTGTGGTTCCTTACACGATTGAACACATCTTTGCAAAGGCCTCTAAAGATGGTGTTGCGAGCCTTTGCATTCCATTTTTCATAGTTTACTTCATCGCCTTGAAGTTGTGCGGCATTCTTAGGTGTTGGGAACCCTTGAAAGGCAGCTCTAAGAATTCCAACATCTAGAGCTTCTAGGTAAGCCTCCATGCGAATTTTCCAATATAGAAAATCATCCCCCTCGAAGATAGGATGAGGTCCATCCCCATGAGACATCTTGCTCTAAGCGGTTAGGCTTAAAAACATGAGCACAAGGCTTTGATACCAATTGAAAGAATCAAGATGCCCAAAAGGGGGGTGAATTGGGCTAATTCTAAATTTTCTTGCAATAATCAAATCCTACGGATAGCCCAATTAACCCCTTGTGCCTAGAAAAGTATTTCTATCAAATCAACGCACAAAAGACTTGCAACCTATGTTCCAAACTTACTCTAGCATAGCAATTCTATGAATGTAAAGACAAGTATTGAATTGCTCAAAGTAAATACTTAAAGTAAATGCTCAAAGTAAATGGAGAGAGGAACGCGGCGATGTTTTGCCGAGGTATCGGAGAGTCGCTACTCTCCACTAGTCCTTGTTGGAGCACCTGTGCAAGGGTGTAGCTCCCCCTTAATCTACGCAAGGATCAAGTGCTCTCTATGGGTTGATTCTTTGACACTCCGTCACGGCGAATCACCCAAAACCGCTCACAACTTAAGTTGGGTCACCCACAAGCTCCACCAGGTGATCACCAAGCTCCTAATCACCACCAAGCCATCTAGGTGATGGCAATCACCAAGAGTAACAAGCACGAACTCTCACTTGACCACGCGAAGCCTAATGAGAAGATGGATGCACACTTGTCTACCCTTGATTCACTAATGAGGTTTCACTCTTGGATTCTCAAATCATAAACACCTCACTAGGACCTTGCTCTTCTTGGCACTCACAAACGTGTTTCTCAGCTGTTGGAATGAGCAAAAGTTACTCCACTCACGAGTGGAGCTTCTATTTATAAGGCAGCCTGAAAAACAAACCGTTATGAGCTTCTACGGGGTGACCGGACGCTCCGATCGTTTTGACCGGATGCTCCAGTCAGTTCAACCCACGCAACAGTTTTCATGTGATGACCGGACGCTGTCAGGGTCCGGTCAGTACTGACCGGACGCGTCCGGTCGCTCTTGGATGCTTACTGTAATCGACCGGACGCTGGATACTCAGGGTCCGGTCATCACTGACCGGACGCGTTCAGTCACACTTTCTCAAGTCTAGACCCTTACTGGAGTCGACCGGACGCTGGCCCTCAGCGTTTGGTCACACGACCTTCCAGCGTCCAGTCACTCCAGACTTGTTCTCCTTAGTCAAATGAACTGACCGGACCTTGCGGCCAGCATCCGGTCACACCGGAGCTAGCGTCCGGTCAGTATTTGACCCTCCATTCACTTCCAACTTTCGATCATATGTGAATGAAGTTTGCTCCAAAGGATCTTAGGCATTCATAGGAGCTACCTAGAGCTAGTTTTAACAAGTGTGCACCACACCTAACTCACTAGACTCAACTAGGTCAAGCTACCCGTTCATACCCCCCTTAATAGTATGGCCAAAGGAAAAAATAAAGTCCTAAACTACTCTAAGTGTCTCTCCAACTTCAATTGACACTTAGAACTAGTTATCCTTAACCTTGTCGTCCATCCTTTGAAAACCGAAACGATTTCCATCGTAGGGGCATGACAACCTCAATTGCCCAATCGATCTCCATTACCATGACCTAACTTAATTGCCTCTGCAAAACACACGTTAGTCATAGTAATCTTGTATTGACATTAATCACCGAAATCCACTTAGGGGCCTAGATGCTTTCAGATGTGACAGCTACTGTAGTACTTTTTGGAAAAAGTTTTTGGAACTAAACATGGCCTTAGAAGTTAGGTTGCTGTGTACTATGCTTTGTAATGTCTTCCTCAGTTTTGCTCTTGCCTTTTCGGTCTACAAAGACTACAAAATTTTGCCTCGGGCTATTATTGTTGAGTTTAATAATTGGAGCAGTACAATAATCTACGATTATTTGATTAGCATTGTTGTTCGCATGGCTTCCTGTTTGTTGATGTTATTGGCTGATTCATGTGCAGGCTTTCACATTCGCAATTAGAAGCTAATGTACATGTAATCGTTGAAAGAATAATATTATGTTTTCTTGTAAGCCACTTCTGTTCTGAATGATTTCCCTAACATCTCAATCTTCACTTCAATATCTGCATTCAGCCTGTTACGTTGAGCAATTTTTCGTGCACTATAGTTGTCACAATATGCAAAACCAACTAGGCCAGTATTTCCAGGTTGGTCTGAACATTCAAGACAACAGGCCAATTTCTCTCAAACCCTGTTGTGAATTTGTTGATTGTCCTCTCTCCTCTTCCAAATCAAATCAAATTTGGTAATGCTACCATTAAAACGGCTAGAAGGCCGGACGTCTCGCTCTACTTACTACCATATGGGTTGCTCGCCTAAAAAAACAAAATCAACTCCCGCACGTCGCTCCACTCCTGCCCTTACCCCTTTCGTGCTCCTCATCTCCTGCCGTAGTGCACCAACGTCCGGCGTCCTCCCCTACCGAGAGCCCCCAACACCCGTAGATCTAGCGGCCCTCTCCCCCACCCTGGCGAGATTCATGGAGCAGGAGCAAGATCCACTCATCTCTGGTGAGATCCATAGAGGTGGCGCGGCGGTGTTGTAGGGGAGTGGACGACTCTCCTCCACCCCGGCATGGCACCCTCTCCACCCCGGTGACGCCCTCTCTAACCCCGACGACCGAGCTCCCCCCACCATGGCGGCCATGGCACTCCTCGCCCCCAATCCCCCACCGTCGCCGCCGAGCTAAACCCGGTACTAGTGGCGGTGGTGCTCGTGCGCCGCCGCTCACCGCCGGCTCCGACCCTGATGGCTGAAATCGACCGGCCCAGGCTTTCCTTCCCCTATGTTGCAAATATATGTTTAAGGTGTTTCAGTAGTTTCAAAGGTATGCTGTAGTTGTTTATTATGGATGTTGCAAAAGTAGATCGGGTGATGTCGCATATTTTGTAAGTGTTTGAAAAGCATGTTGTAAGCGTTTGTTCAAAATGTTTCATCTGTTTTCATATGTATGTTGCAATCGTTTTTTATCTGAATGTTGCATATGTTTTCACATATATGTTGCAACGATATGTTCTAAATATTTCAGCTGTTTCAGTCTTATGTTGTAGTAAGTGTTTTTTCATGTTGCAATTGTTTTATCTGGATGTTGCATATGTTTCACACACATGTAGCAAGCGTATGTCCCAAATGTTTCATCTATTTCAAATGTACGTTGCATTTGAGTGTTTCATGTTAAGTGCAGACCACCAGCGTCGGTGTCCATGAGATGGGCACGGTCGAGCCACAGCAACCGACGCGTAGAGGAGGCGCAGGCAGCCGCGCGGCTGTGTGGGGAGGAGGCACAGGCCACACGATGCTGTTGTGGAAGAGGCGGGGCGAGTCTTCCGGGCAGCCTGGAAGAGACGGGCGCCACGTCGGTGTGGAAGAGGCGGGGGCGAGTCATCTGAGCAGTGTGGGCAGCGCATCTGAAGCGAGCACGGGAAACAGAGCTGGTGCGGGCGGCGCACGAATCCAAGCGAATAGGACGGAGCAGCCGCGAGCGTCCGGACGTTCAAGTGCTAGTGCTGTCCAATCAAAGTTGGTGATGCCTTCATTGATTGATTCACACAGTTCCTACGGTCACAAACACACACCTAAGTAGACTTAAGTGGAAGCTCAAAGATATGAATTAAATGTAATGTAACCTTTCCTAGGGTTAAGATATCACTAGTTAAGGTATATAACATAGAGATTAGAAGGGAGATATATTTAGGTTGTAAACTTATAATTGGTATATAGGTCAATTTCTTTTCCATCGAAGAATTTGTTAGCGGCTTCCGTTCACCCATCTCGCTGGTTGGTTTTGGTTGCTCACATGAACATCACTCTAAGGATAGGTTGATGAGCCAATAATAAAACAAAAAAAAAAACTGGATGGCTTTGGTTAAATTGAATGCGGGTTTTGATGGTCACGTTCGGCTGGCTGAAACTAACTGAAAACACTGTTCTGGTTGAATTGTTGTGAGAGAAAAATACTGTTCTGGCTGAAAAAACAAGCCGAACAAGCCGAATATGGGATAAGCCGAACGGGGCCATGATTGTTTGCTGGAATCCATACATTTTTATTAGATTTAAATGCACCATAGATCTATTAACTTTTTGTGGTGTGTCATCTAGGTCCATCAATTTTTAAACTATATTTTTTGGTCTATTAACTTTTGGTGGTGTGTCATCCAGGTGGAGACACGTAGCCCACCTAATCCAAACAAAACTCGAACTCCACCAGCCCATCTAGGACCGGTTGACCCTAAGTCTCTGATTCGGCTAACATGCATGGCACGTCCAAACACAACCACCAATTTGATTAACGTACACAGGTGCATGCAGGCACTAAAAGCTAGATGCTAGATAAAAGATCATGTATCACAACTGAATAGGAAACTAATGCATGGAAATAATAAAATACTACGACAATGATGCTAATCACGTTGAAAAAATTTCATTGATAATCTCCACCTCTTTAGAATTAGTACTGATGTATTTTGTTGGCTTTATTTTTCCTCTTTTCACGCAATAATGAGGCACCTTTATAAAATATCTTTGATAATAGTCCAGCAGTTGTAAATTTCTCCATGTTCACGATATATTTATCCTTAAAAATAATAGTCCCAAATTTAAGACAAGAGGATATTAACGAATTACCAGCTACTACATTTGAATTATTGCTAGACAAGTCTCCATAAACATCTTGAGCAGCTATGGACTCATCACCTACTCCATAGTGGCTGCTTATTTGGCGTGCCATGTCAGATCTATTCGCTAAACGAAGGGGTATAGACCTACGGTGAACCAGTTAAAAAGTTTTAGGACCCAAAAATATAATTTAAAAGTTGATAGACCAGGATGACACACCATAAAAAGTTAATGGATCCAAAAATATTGTTTGAAAGTTGATGGACCTATATGACACACCACCAAAAATTAATGGACCCAAAGGCCCCGTTCGCTTCGCTGAAAAAACAAGCCGAAATACTGTTCCCGCTGATTTGGTGTGAGAGAAAAACACTGTTTCGGCTGAAAAAACAAGCTAAAAAAGATGGATTATAAGAGAAACGAACAAGACAAAAAATACAATTTAAATGTTGATGGACCTAAATAACATATTACTAAAAGTTAATAGACCTAAGATGCATTTAACTCTTTTTATTATTAGATGTCCTTTATGTTTGGCTCAACACGTGCACTACCGTTGTAATCATGTATCACATCTTTCTCCGAATCTGCCCGTAAAAAAACAAAAGAATATGCAAGTTAATACAAGATTCTTCTGTGATCATGCTTTGATCACTCTGTTTAAAGCCGTGGTACGTGCGACCAAAGGAAAGATGAGCTTTAGAAAGTTTTTTAACGTTGCAATTGCACAGCTACAGCTTATAAGCTACGTAGTATATAAACACTGGTCGCGCCCACCTAGATGGATAGCCGAAAGCAAAAGCTGAGCTCATTTAGGCCCTGTTTGTTTTCGCTTCTCCTAGGCACGCTTGGATTATAATCTAAGCGAAGATTTTCTCGCTTCTCGCTTTTCGCTTCTCGTAGTTCAAATCTCTGAAGCGGCTTACCACATAAGCGAGAATCGGTGGAAATAAGCAAAGCGTTTGACGGGATTTTCGCTTATTTCCACCGATAAGCCGCTTATAAGCGGAAACAAACAGGGCCTTAGGCTCACACTTGCATCCGTTTCGTGCAAGTCTGGCTCTGTCTCTTTGACCAATTATTTGTGTACTAATATTTCCCATTTAGGCTCTTTTAGAATAGAGAAAATAAATTAAATCCTATGAAATTTTTATATAATTTCTGCGAAATTTAGGGTCCGTATTGTAGGATTTTCTTGTGTCTATTACTTCTGCCAACCAAATTATGCTGAATAAGTTCCACTTTATTTTCAAGAGCATACTCCTTGCTAAGGACTTGTTTAAATTCAGGGTGTCAAGTTTTTAGGTGTAACATCGGTATTATATGGGGTGTTGCATAAGGTGTTCGGATACTAATAAAAAAATAAATTACAGAATCCGTCGGTAATCCTTGAGATGAATTTATTAAGTCTAATTAATCCGTCATTAACACATATGTTAACGTAGCACCCCCTTATCAAATCATGGACTAATTAGGCTAAAGATTCGTATAGCAAATTAGTCACAAACTGTGCAATTGGTTATTTTTTTAGTCTATATTTAATACTCTATGTATATATCAAATATTCGATAAAATAGGGAGTAAATTTTAGGAAGAAAAACTAAAAATAAGGCCTAAGCATCTGATGAACATAGGGATGCGTGTACCTAGCACAAAATTCCACGCGACACAACATTTTCCCGCTGTTTTTGTTTGTGCCAAGTGCCAACACCACATCACTCATCACTGCCAGTGCCAATTTGCCAACTACTTTCTGCCCTTTCGGCCGCATACGCCGCCCAAAGCCCCAGACCAGTGCATTCAAATGTCAGGCCTCCCTGGCTCCTTGAGCTATCTGCGTTGCATTGCATTATTAGAAGAGGTTTTTACACGTACGTCATTAAGAAAGTTTATAATTATACATAAGCTATTAAAAAAAGATGACCACACACAGGTGTCACTGCTCTAAACTTCTTTGCCTTACAAGCCATTCTGTCCTTGTTCTGTTTGTTTTTCGCCGTTTAGTGTGGGACTGGCTAGTGAAATTATCCATGTTGCCCTTACGCACAAAAACACTCCCTCTCCGGCGCCCCGCTGCCTTATCCTATTCGCATCTCCTTCAACCACCGACGCCCGACGGCTGCTGCATCCGCATCCCCACGCCCGATGGCCTCGGCGACTCGGTGGTCCGCGCCCGGCGTCTCCACGCGGCGGCCCTACAACTAGCGGCTTCCGAGCGCGAGCACGGCAGCGACCCCGGTAGCCGCGCGCGGCGTCCCCGCGCCCGGCACCGCAGCTCTCGCCCCTGACAGCTCGCCCCTCGGCGACGCCCGGACGCCCCAGCGAGGTCAAATCCACCCGTTGCCGTGCGCTGGGCCCACGGGAGCAGGCGGAGCCGATGGAAGCTATGTTTTTTCAGGCAGAGCAGGTGAAGCCATTTGCCTTGCGCCGGTCCGCTCGTCACCGTCCCCCGCCGTACGTGCAGGTTCATTGTGTCCAGGAGAACATATCTCCCCGTCGCTCGTCTTCCTTCGCCGCTTCCCCGCGAATCTCGCCGCCCGGCTTCCGGTCTTCGCTTCCCCAGTCCGTCCAGTGGTCATGGACCCGTCTCTCTCCTCGCCCTCCTCGCCTCTCTGGCTCTCCGGAACCCCCGCCGGCCCGGGCTCAAGCCCTTCCCGTACCCCGAGGCCCACCCTCGTGGTGGCCGGCCTCGGCCACCAGCCCACCACCACCTCCCTCCGCGCCATCTTGCCGTCCCCGTCCTCATCCCCGCCCACCGCCGTGGAGTCGTTCTGGTTCGACGCGCTCAAGGAGACCTTCGCCGTGGACGTGGCGGCCGCCGACGCACGCCCGCTCGACGTCCCGCTCGCCGCGCCCTTCACCATCGCGTCCTCGCGCCTTGTCGCGGTGAACAACGTCGCCATGTGCGTCGAGCTCCGCAGCGGCGCCGTCGGGTTGGGGGAGGCGCCTGTGCTGCCCTCCGTCACCGCCGAGGACCAGCTCGCGGCGCTCGTGGTGTGAGACGGTGGGGGCGTTCTTCGACCTGAGAGATATGTTCTCCAGCACCCCCACTCTCGGGGTTGGCTGATCTTCTTTTTTCGTTGGTAGGATATGACGTAGTCGTCAAGGGTAACATGGACAATTTCACTAGCCGATCCCACACCAAACGACAAAAAACAAATAGAACAAGGACGGAATGACTTGTAAGGCAAAAAAGGTTAGAGCAGTAGCACCTGTGTGCAGTCATCTTTTTTAATGACTTATGTATAATTACAAACTTTTTTAATGGCATATATGTAAAAGCCTCGTGGGAAAACTAGTACAAACCGCGCAAACCGTGCGCCCCTGCATGCGGGGAATGAGATCTGCAGTCGCGCAGAGCGAGTTATCTCTACAGTCGGCGCATCGGAGACGTTCCTCGTGATCCAACGGTGACCCTAACTAAACTCATCTAGCAGGCCGTTCCAGTGGCCCATCTCAGCCCAAACATCGCACTCGTCTTCAATCTCTTTCCCCTCCTCCATTGTCTCCCACATCGCTGATGAGCCCGATGCCGACATGCCGTCTGTCTCTCTCCTCGCCACGGTGCTCCAGGCTCTAGCATCAGCCTCCCTCACCTCGTCGCCGGCCTCAGGATTCAATGTTCCCAGCAATGACGCTGTCTGCAACTTGTTGAGGGTGGTTTGGTTGCCTTTGTGGCTTTGTAGACGCACGACGCCGGGCCGAGCGCGACTCAGCCGTGGCCGCCGCATGCTCTGTTATGCCGCTAGCTTGATGACGTCACCATGACATAATGACTACGGAGTATGTCATATACTCCCTTTTCCCCTTGAAAATAATTTCTAAAATACATAAATACATATACTCATCCTCTTATAATGGCACAAGCACGGCTAGCAGCAAACGTGAATGTAGATCACCGGCCCCCTCACTGCAGTCTCCTGGAGCTTTGAGCTCGTCTGTGCAGGTTGTGGAGAGCTTGTCAATGCGTATGCTGTGGCCTGAGGGCGAGCGTTTTGCCGCACATCGACAGCTGACGCGCGGCCAAAAAATCCATCGACCCCCTGGTGTCCTCGCCGCCGTTCGGGGCGCTGGAGCTCTGCCCGCAATCGCTCGCATGCACACTAGCGAGACCGCGATGACCACGCCGAGTGCGCATAGTGACTCGAGGAACATGCTGTCGTCTTCCTACGCAACCGTGGCCCCGTGCCGGCCAGCGGCCACCCCACTCGCCGCGTGCGCACCCCGCAAAGGGCTGGCTGAAAACGAGGAAGACGAAGGCGAAGTCGTCTTGGGCTGAGATGGACCGAGTGCTGTCTGTGCTTATCCAGCGTGAAGTTTTGAAGCCTCACCGTTGGATGAAAAATGGACGGGACAGATTTGTCACTGCAGAAAACAGTCAGCCAGGCCGACTGCAGAGGATCTCGTTCCACGCGCGGGCGCAAGTGAGTATCTTTAGGTTTAGGGGGTGTTTAGATCCGGCTACTAAAACTTAGGAGGTGTGTCGGGAGGATGTTGCATGGGGTGTTCGGATACTAATAAAAAAACAAATTACATAATCCGTCAGTACTCCACGAGACAAATTTTGTAAGCCTAATTAATCCGTCATTAGCATATGTTTACTGTAGCAAAGCATTGTCAAATCATGAACTAATTAGGCTTAAAAGATTCATTTCGTAAATTAGTCACAAACTATGCAATTAGTTTCGTAATTAGTCTATATTTAATACTTCATGCATGTGACCAAACATTTGATGGGACAACGACTAAAATTTAGGAGGAGCGACAAAACACCCCCTTATATGGGTAGGATACACATGTTACATACACTACTGATATAAATAATTAGAGTACATTGATAGATACACACTTAAAGGGGCCATATTTTTCCCAGCACATATAATATCAGTAGCGAGTGTATGACTGTATCTCGTAGTATCACATGGCTAAATGAGGTGGTGTCGTTGTTGCCGGGCAACATCAATGCACCAAGATGCACAAAGAATATATACAGGCCTAATGACAATGCTGGCTAAACTAAGGGGTGTTTGGTTCTTCCTCTTAAACTTTAATTGTTGTCCCATCGAATATTTGGATATGTGCATAGAGTATTAAATATAGACTAATTATGAAACTAATTGTACAGTTTACGATTAATTTGCGAGACGAATCTTTTAAGCCTAATTAGTCCATGATTTGACAATGTGACGCTACAGTAAACATGTACTAATGACGAATTAATTAGGCTTAATAAATTCGTCTCGTGGAGTACTGACGGATTCTGTAATTTGTTTTTTTATTAGTATCCGAACACCCTATGCGACACTCTCGTATGACATCTCCTAAATTTTAGTCGCCAGATCCGAACACCGTAAGGAGTTCTTCATGCCTAAATGGGCCATATACGGCTCGACAGCCTGTTCGGTTGGCTGGTTCGTATCGTTGCTGGTTTGTGAAGAAGTATTGCTGGCTGGTTTGTGTGAGAGAAAAATATTGTTCCGGCTCGAAATTTACGATCGTTTACGACAAGCCACAGCCAAACGAACCGGCTGCGAGTCTCTTTTTCCTGGGAGTCCTTGCATGTCAGCTGTGTCTCAGCAAAGAAAAGAAACATAGGACGATGCAGGCATGCAGCTGCTGGCCATGACCTGCCTCTCCCTGGCTGCCAAGATGGAGACCCTCGTGGCCTCCCTCATGGACCTACAGGAAAGGCAATTAGGAGGTCCTGTTAGTAAGCAGTGATCAGCAGGTTGGCTAATCTAAAATAGTGTGAACCCACTGATCATTGAAGTGGCCTTGTTAGTAAGCTGTGAAATTGGTAAAATTATTGATGAAAGGATGACAATTCTGAAATGCTAAAAGAGGCACAGGTATTATTGAATTGTTGCAAACTAAATTGAAGAAACATGAGTGCACGCTAAACCTAGATTGTAATCAGATATCATATTGGGGGGAATCATCTAAGCAGCGGCTGAACATGGGAGCAGTTAAATATACCTATAATATAAATTTAATTGATATATACTTCTCTTAAATCTAAAAATAGAACATGAGGAAGAGCGTTGAATTTTAAAATATAGGCTTCAAATCCATACACAAAACATGATATATTCCTCCCAAGTCTAGATTTGATTGATATATTACTCTCAAATCTCATGGCGGTTGTATCAACTCGATGTACATAACTTAGGTACAAAATTTTATTGGATGGGGCCGTCCAAAATTGTGACAGTGCATGAATCTAGAAGAACTATTTAAATGCTAAAACTGAGACAGCCTTGGCATAACACGTGATACTGTGCTCATGTAAGCATTATGATATTGTTAGTTGGTACACTGACAAAGTGATAAACCTTAAAAACAGAAACCCATGCTTGCACATTCAGGTAAAGAAAACTATGATACACCAGCAGCGTTGGACAATACAACTGCATCAGACATCTTTCAACATTTTAATAGTATTCTGTTTTTTTTTTCTGGAAAAGGCCGCAAATTAGTTGAATGGAAGCATCAGACATCTCTCGGCCCTGTTTTCATAGTATTATTTGAATGGAAGCTAAAATGAAATATCATGTAAAAGGTGAGGCACAGGTGGTACCTTGAGCTGTAAATGGTGGTGGACCGCAAGCAACCACTTTCGACGCCGCATCGCATAGGCGTTGGAGTGCTTGGTATTAGGTAGTTCCTTCATCATGCATAGAATATATGTCCTTTTAGGAGAGTAATTTTGACACTTTACAACAGGTTATATGTCCTTTTATATTCATGTGTAATCTGAGAGAAGAATGTAAAATTTGCCACCATGAATAAGACAATCATATACAATGTGTTATCCAGACATGTGACTAAAGAGCACATTAGGTACAGGAAAGTACGTATTCAGGTTGAGAACTAATAAACTGGGCATTAGTTACTAAAACTACAGTAGGAACTATTGAAACTGCAAAGGTAGACCATGGAACACATAATCTGGCTGTAGTGGGGATTTTGAAGAGAAGCTAAATAAATATGCATCGACATAAATTCAATCTATGTTTAGGAATCTGAAACCTGCATAGCACACCATTGGTTGTTGGATTACAGTTGTTCTTGCATCAAATGGCAACACATAAGAACAAGGCTTGAACTAAATCAGAAAATCAGAATAGATATTTAGCAGCCACACAACTGTAGTGTGAGCTTACAAGTGCCATGTAATCACTGCAATAGAAACTAACATGATTTTCAATTGGTTCAACTATGAATAATCTCAGGTTTTCTTGCTGCTAGAACACTAAACTTGAGCCAAAAAAGGAAACTAAATTTCACATAGTATCGGTTGATAATAGGGATGGGTGTTTCACCATCAATTTCATACTTTCACTTTCTTCTATGCTCCTCTTTCGTAGAGATCACCTGGTGACCAACAAAAAAATTTGGACGACAAGGCTGCATACATAGATCACTATTCTGTGAACGATTAGCAAATTGGAAGGAGATATCATGAAGTATTAGTTCTGATTATATTAGCAATTAGGGATAGAAGTGTATGACGAATCATTGTAACACAAAACTATGGAAGGGTCGAAACAAATCATTAGGCACGTGTATTATCTCTGTGTCTCTGCATCCAATTCATTTTATGTGATATATGGATGTAGTATGAAACAAAACAACAACAACCTACAGCAGTAGAAATGGAAAGGCTGTGATCCAAATATATCTAAATTTCGTGCACACTGATTTTGCTTTATAGAACATAATATTCTGATTAACTGTCAACATAATTTAAATGGGAAAAAGTTTGGAATAGCTAGGAGTTATTTATTTAACTGAAAACTGGAACTGTCTTAAGAAAGCCTGCGCGACATCTTTCTTTCATATAGAATGAGTCATTTCATTAACCTACGATAGCAAGTTAATACTGAGATAGCAAACAACATTCGGTATATGTTCATGCCAAATGTGTTGAGGTGAGCAAAAAGTCTCGGTACAGCCGGGACAGAATAGTGGTTTAGAAAATGAAACGAAATGAATCAAGAGGGAAAAAATTGAACACAGTTTGGTCTCCTAGCAGAGTTCCTTTTTCCTAAGCGCAAGTGGGACTTGTGACAGAGTAAGAGATAAGTCAGGTTTCTATCAGATCATTACCTATAAGATTGTAGGGAAATTCTGAACACGTGGTTGTTTGGCTGACCTATTGGCTCGCTGAATAGCAGAGGCAAAATTCTTCTAAAAATTGGATGAATTAGATTGCGGATGAAGCTGCGTCCCAAGTGTGCATCTTCATCTATGACATAGTGGCAGGCGAATAGCATAGTTTATAGGTAGGTTACGAAATAAGCGAAATATTAGTGGATCGAGGAGGAATATCAATCACCTAGGATTAGAAGGTGTATAAGGAGAAATCTAGCTGAAGGCCTGTGGCTCTGGCCGTTGCAGGAACTGGACACCTTGTCACCTAAAAAAAGGGAAAACATAGTACACACTTGATAATTTAGAAAAAAAATTAAAAAAAATATGTTGCCACCGAATATATTCTATGGGCTAATCATTCAATGTGCTGCAAGATAAAACCCAGATAACCAAGTTTTGAAACACACACCATCTTCAGTACAATATAAGGTAAACTTAGAGATAAAAATATGAGATGGACTCAATGGGAGAAGATAGATTCATGTCACTTCCTAATTTAGCTGGCCTACCTTATTGATCTATTTGTCGAACTTGAACGCAGATCCAATGAGCTTGAACCTAAATATAAACTGTCTGAAGGCCTCTGCACATATGTATGCAACACAGAACAGACTTGGCATGGACAAAGGCGATGACAAATAAAGTGTACACGTAAAGCCGTTGTTGATATGGTACCACTAAGTCTGAATAAGAAGAAATTGTATTCCATTAGAGTAGCATGTGTGTGTGGTAGAGGTGGAGTAGATAACAGTAATATCTCATATGTTCAAGTGTTTTTTACATGCTGGGAAAGCTATATAAACTTGGTATTTATATATGCCTAGTTAGTGAACAGAGAAAGACCTATCTGCTGTTGTGGATAGGTTATGCACTAAAGGAGCCTTTGCTATAGACCAATGCAGGACATCTATTTTCTATATCAAGAAACCAAATTTCACAAAGCATTTAAGTCTGAATTCATAGCACATTCTTGAGGCAAATTATTATACAAATCTATTCGGTAACATTAGCACACTTAGAATGCGAACATGTACTTTAACATAAAGAAACATACCCGCTGGATGAAACCATTGTATGAAAAAAGAATCTTGCAGCAACAGGTTGTTGTAAGAGCATGGCAATAAAGAAACAAGAAGAATTTTAGAAAGAAGAGAAGTGAGAGTAACCTCAGGAGTAAACCAAATGTCAAGGTTGTTGTAAGGGTAGGACAACTTTAAAAATAGAAAGAATCTTGACAATAAGAGTGGCTTCAGAAATAAATAAAATGGCATCATTTGATTTGTCGTCGCAAGGCATAATGACATGCACTGAGAAATACCATTGTCTGCAATAATCCAAATTTACGGCACATGCAGAAAACAATGAATGTAAAGAGGAGCTGGGTGCAGTGGCCGATGAAATAGCAAGTTGCAATAGACGTAGCCTAGGGAAGCGATGTGATCCGGTAAATAAATAAATAGCAATACATATATATACATGGGCATACGTTGGGCCTTTGAAGACCATCAGCCTATATTCTTGGGCTACATGAGAGTTCATTTCCATCACAAGCTATACGGCCAAAAAAACATATCCACCACCTGCACTGGGCATCAGGGACTAAACAATAGTCTGGTCACCTTCAAATAAGAACAGAATGCGGGCAGTACTCAAATAAAGCTGTGAAGCACAACCTATATAAATATAAAACTGTCAAATATTACGATGGCAAAAAAACTGAAGGATGCAAGCTATTGTAAATCAAAAATATTTCACTTGACACATTTTTTTTAGAAAATCCTTCTATTAGGTTGTGGCTCCTAACAATTGGACAAATTAATTCCGAGCACGGTGCAAACTGCAAGTCCAGATAGCTTGAACCCAAACATCGCAAAACCTAATCTGTAAGAAGAAGAAAAGGCAATGCGGAAGATCAACGGTGCTGAGGACCTCGCACTTGAAAAAAAAATACTAAAGCACCAAATCATCATGAGCAATGAGAAAACAATGGAAAATAAACAAATATAAGCATGGAAGGTAACTGCAGGCTTGACGCATCAAAGGTAAAACTAGGAGGCCTAAATGTGCACGGACGCAAATATGCTTGTGATAAGATGGAAATCCAGGTAATTGCAGCAACAGCTATGGAAGGCAAAACTGGGAGGCCGAAATGTGCACAGATGGAAATATGGTTGTGATAAGATGAAAAGCAAGGTAATTGCAGCAACGGGGAAACCACCATGCATGTGCTAAGCTGAAAGGCTTCGTCCTATTTTTGTAGCCTTGTTAACATGCATTAGAGGGAATAAGAAATAGTAAGCATAGGTTAAACGACAAGATATGAGAACCAAGGTTTGTCAAAGCATAGGGGCATAGTATAGCAGTCACAAAAAGCATAAAACCTGAACAACAACCAATTTTTCCAGGTAGCAGTGAAGTGCAGGAAACAAGACATGATTGTTGGCAGGTAAAAGTAGGCCATCATTGCATATGCCAAAGTGCCTCAGTGCATCAAGAATACAAGAAAGGAGCATATATATGTAATGGTTCGTATCACCCCATATGCCAAATGCCTTAGTTCGATAAAAGCGGAAATAGATAGAAATATCATAAAAGACCTTTGGCCACCCCCACCCCTGGCATGGTGGCGCAACATCAGGAGAGAGAGAGAGAGATAGAGAGTAGAGTCAGAGGGGAGAGAGAGAGGATGGAATTCGAGGCGACATGGATAGGCCGGGTGAATTTCGGGCAATGTGGACTGGTTACCTGCGCGGGGAGAACCTACGCTTGGTAAGGGGTAGCAATGTCATTTAACTCTACAAAGGAGCTAGAACTCATGGAAGGAGACAACGCTGATGTTACCAAAAATCACTTCTTCTCATATGCTATGTTTTGTAAAAAGATATTTATTTGCAACATCATCATTGGCTTTAACATATGGTCGACACAAAACGCAAAATAGCAATGGCATATGCTCAGGTTTATCAGAAGAGCGCCTCACAGGTGTTGTCGTCTGCTAAAATTGGGATAGCTACATCATCAGCAATGGCATATGCTCAGACCTAATAAAATAAATAAAGCAGCACCATAGACACACGCCTATATATACTGAAAAGATTATAAGAGCAGCACAATACATTCAGACATGGTCTTTTTTTGCCAGAACAACGACCCTATGTATAATCAAAATAAATGCGTACACACAGAAAATGAATTCAAGGGATCAGAGGCATAATCAAAATGAATACCGTACGAAGACCAAGCAAGCTAAGGGAGGAAGAAATGGAGCAAAGCATGTATTTATAAAAGCGCTATCCATTCACATATGTACGGATACGCTAAACGAATATGGAGATGGGGATGGGGATTAATGGGGAGAATCATGTGTACCATCATAAACAAGAAGTAGATTTGGGGAAAAGAACATCTTTTGTAAATCCAAGGCACAGAGGTGTTCCCGTTGCAAGAAAACGAATAGATCTATATTCATGTGTGCATCAGTACGTAATAAATGGAGAGATGGGGATGGAGGGAAACACCTGAATCCCTCAACCTGTAGTACAAATGAGAGGAGGGAAACAAACGAGACTGCAATGGGACCAACACAGAGGAGAGGAATGACCTTGTTGTAACACCCTTGGTGTTACGCCCTAAACCAACTACTAAATCATGTCTTGAGCATCATGTTTGTGTAATAATGCATGTGATAAAAGGTGTTGATAAATCTCTTGTAGCCTAAAATAATCAATAAAAATATTAAATCAATGTTGATGCAATAGCTTATGTATATCAAGTAGGGTTTAAAACCAATTTTTATTAAGCAAAAATACTATAAAACATGTGTGTGATACTTAAATAAAGTTGGGAGTGCAAACTTTGTAGATGACAATGAAATACTTATTGAAAAATAATATTACTTAGTAATATTTTCAATAGCTTAGAAATGCAATTTGAAAAAGAGTTCAACTCAAAAAACTTAGAAAATTCCAAGCTTGTGTACTGGACATTGCCAAGTTTAGCAATTTATTCAGAGAGATTGGGTTAGAGGGTGATGCGGTGTTTTAGCTCGGCTGAGCAGCCTCATCTATCAGTTTGATCATGGTGAAGTCGGTTTTGGTTTAGAGGCAATGGTTTAGTGGTAGTCTCTACTTTAAAATCCATACACATCACGTTTTCGAGCTAGCCCTATGGGCTGGGCACGGTCACCAGGCCACGGGGACGTGCTGTCGCGGCGTTGGCGCGCTCTATGTGTGCACACGCGCTGCCGCGCTTGGCCGGCCTGGTCGGCCATGCCATGATTGATCATGCTATATGTGTGCTGAAATCGAGCACTTGTGCTGAAAATAGACTTGTTATTCATAATGCTAGTGAAGTTGACGAGCCGAAATTGTTGTCTTCTTTAAATACTTTGGGTTACATTGAATTTGATGTTCCGTGTAATCTTAGTTCTTTAGAGGAGAAACTTTATGTATATGCTGATTTACCATGGTTCTCTAGACATACATATAATGTTTTTGGTAAATATAACAACCAAGGGCAATATTTGATACAACGAGTTTATATTTGTACAAATATGAATTCTCCTTTTATTGTGCAAAGTAATGATCAACTAGAGGACAGTAAAATTAACATTGTTGTTATGCTATATTTCTCTAGCTTTGCTTTTCGAACACAAGTAGAATCTAAAGAAAGGGAGCATATATTTCTTGTTAGTACTAATCTTTTACAGGATTGTATTGGTAAAGATCGTGTGTATTTTAATCGAGCCGGCTACATGTCTGTAGGACAAGACATGCTACAAACCTGGACATGTGGTCATATTCTTTCTCACAACATTGTCCACTCCCATTATTTTGGAAACCTCGTTTGTCCTCATGTTGTGCAGGATCGACTTCAAACAAAATCGACGCCGAGGACGACTTTTCGTCAAGAAGGGGAGGATGATGAGGACATGACACCCATGTTTACGACCATGTTTGGCGCATGGTTAGGAGAGGTAGGAGGCCAGCAAGGGTGTCTAAGTCAAGAAGGAGGCCCAAGACTAATTCGGTTCGAGTCCCCGACAGTGTTTTCCTAAACGCTAAACGGTAAACAGTCGGTCACCTACCGTTTAGCCATTATTCGGGCAAAACGTCCCATTAAACGGGCTAAACGGCCAATTAAACGGGGTAAACGGGTGATTAAACGGAAACGGCGCACCACCGTGTAGCGTTTACACGGTATTTAAACGGGCTAAACGACCGTTTAGGCGAACAGTGGTCCCCGAGGTGGAGGTCCAAAGCAACTCAAGTTCGAGTCTGTCTCGGCCTCCAGGACCAGTCTGCCTTAAATTGGTCACACAGGACGCATCCGGACTCCATTTTTGATAATCCACATATGGCTGGAAAGCTAATTTGATAAGGAAGCCAATCCAAGTGGTTTCACATCAAAAGACCTTCGGAATCAACAGGAATCGTTGAAACAAGTCAGCGTCCAGAATCTGTCAGGGTGCTGCGACACCGTCTTTTGGTCCGTTGGACTGTGTATCGTGTTTGGGCCCATTAAGGGACGCGTCCAGGGGGTGACGCCCAAGACTCTATAAATAGTAGTCATCGCTCTCCTTAGGGTTTGAGTTTTATTTAGTTCTTGATTTTCTCGTGAAACAGACATTGTTTTGCTACAACTGTCGCCGCCAAGGCCGCTTGCTGTGAACCAGGGCCTCAGTTCTTGATCTTGTTCGCCTGTGGCGATTAGTCCTTTCGAATAAAGACTTAAACTCCTTCTCGTTATCATAAGCCTCATATTTATTTACAATTTCAGATTGCGTTCATCCCGTTCTTGCTTGTGTTCTCGATTCGCTTGCTGGAAAGCCTTCTCGACGAGGTCAATCGCGTTCGCGTGATTGATAACCAACGGAGCAGTGGTGTAACGGTTGCGGGGGTCTAAATCAGTCTTGGTTCAAAGCCTAGATCGTGAACGTCGAGTCTCCACCAATCGACGCTATCATACCTTTCGAAAGATCGGGCCTAGTCTACATCACCGGCCCCAGCCCGGCTGACCGCCGCTACTGCTGCCACATTGCAGCGCTCCATGCCACTAGTGTTGTTGCTGCCTCCGTGCTCGCACTGCATCGACGTCGCTGTGGCTACCGTCGCATCGCCACGATGCGCACCTGCCGCTACACCACGCTGCATCGTTAGCCCACTTTGATGCCGCGTGCACGAGGCCGTGTCGCCGTCGCCTTGCCATTATGGCACTACGGCGTGCGGGTCACATCGGCAGCGAGCGTGTGGCCGCCGGGTGTGCGCCAGGCCAGGCTCAGCCGCCACTGCTCCGCACCGTGTGCACGTACTGCCAAGTCGCATATAGGACTGCACTCTGCCTTCTCTGTCACCTTGCCTCACCTTGTAGCGCGCGTTCACAGCCGCTCACTGTACCTACCCCGCTCTGGCTCATACCGCCCCCTACCGCATCGCGACGCTGCGCTGCCACGTACACTTGACCGCACAGGCACTCCTAAAGTCTCCACCCGAGCTTTAACCACGCAACCCCTGCCCTCGCTCATGAGGTTGTGTCCTCGTGCTACCATGTCTTATCGTGTCTTGGCCGGTCCACGATAAGTCGAGGCCGCTGTCCACAACGTAGCAGCGGCCGCACACCATTCCTTCCTTTCAAATTCACTAGTTCAGGCTTCGCAGCGCAATTATCCGCACCAGTGGGTGGCATGGGTAGTTAGCTACACGCCCTGTTCTCCTTAAGCCCAGCTACGCACTAGTGGGGTACAAGCGGGGCGTGTGTTTCGGGGTACCAAGCTGGAATACATTGGTTCACGAATCACCGTGTGATACGGTATGACTTGGCTATGATCTAGCACCGTAGTTAGAACTAAAATACGAAAGATGGTAAAATTATTCTGATTGCTTACCACCTGCTTGAAAGTAGCACCAATGTTTACATAGAATGGTTAGTTAATAAACTAATGATGACTACTAATGAAATTAAATATAAGGATGCATGTTTAGTAATGCTTCCGTAGATGCAATAACCCACAAGCCAGATAGCCTTGCATATCCTTGGGTCTTTTATTTTTCTTGTGTCGGGTAAGTCTTGCTGAGTATAATCGAGTACTCAGGGTTTTATTTTACCCCCTGTTGCAGGTGATCAGAGGATGCTTAAAAGCTAACTCTTGTGTGTGGAAACCTCCTGGTGGGCTCAGAGAAGATTTTTTTCCTGTTACGGCTATAGTGTTTATTTATAACCCTTGCTAAATATTTTTATAAGAAAAGAGATAAAATCTGCTAGCATCTCTTGTATGAAAATATCTACTATGTTAATGCTCCACCATGTCATTAAATTAATCTTGCTTCTTCTGTAACTCTGATAACATTGTTATATTCCGCTGTTATTGTCAATTGAGGTAACATTCTATTACTATAATAAAGTGATGTAAGAAATGACTTAAGAATATTATAAGCTTTATTCTTTGATTTATGATCCTGATGGAAAATATGTATTTTCGAGTTCTCCCTTAAGGTGTGCTCGACGAAACTGCGTAGTTTAGTGTCTTCTCTTGGGTACTTAGTATCTAATGAAAGACAAGTACTCCTGAAAGACATTAGATTAGGCGGTTCTACCACAGGTGGTATCAGAGCTAAATGAGGAAATAAAGCTTCAAAATCATTTTCTAAACTAAAATTAGACAACCTATTTTTATAAAAAATTAGGGCGTTTACCTACGAAGTATATAAGTAGCCTTATTGCTATAGTTAAGCATCCGGAATAGGTTTAACTAGGCTTTCTCCAGTGGTCCGGCTCTCGTGTAGTATACGATCTTTAAGACAGGCGCGCTAATGCCTTAGTCATTGTATTATGCGCCTTTCATAGTTGTCACGCGAGTCGTATTGTGCACGACTGACCGGCCCTTGTTTGGTAGTTACTGCTGTACTGTGGCTTCGTGCTTCGCGTTCGCCTGTGATGGAGAGGCGGAACCTGAGGTCGGCGCCGCCGCCGCGCTAGGGGCCCACTGTCGCCCCGCCTGTACGGCACGAGGGGGCTTGGACGAGGAGAAGGGCGACCGCCGCTACGCGGAGGTCTGCCCGCGCCGCCGCCCTGCCCGCGTCGAGGGAGATGGGGAGAGAGGGAGGGGAAGAGAAGAGACTGCCTAGACTCACCCGTGCCGCCGTGCGGGGAACGGAGGGGGAGGAGCCTCCGGTGCGCCGCCCGCCGGGGGGCGCCGTCGCCTTGCCCGACGCCGGCTCGGGGGAGATGGGAAGAGTTGCATGTGCTTGTGTTTTTTTCTGTTTTTTTTCGATGGCGAGGGAAGAGAGGGCCATATATTTTTGTGGACAGAGATTTTCGGACGACGTGGCCCGCTGCTGGCCAAGGGAAGGAATTCTGGGCGACGTGGCCGCCGTAGCTGAATTCCGGGTGACGTGGCCGGTGCGAGCGACTGGGGAGCAACATAGGATTGAAGAGGTTAATTAATGCTCACGATCCTTTCAGCCGGAACTGCTTAACTAATAGGCACTGGAATTAAAGGTCTCTGACTATCATTATCGTCATGTATGAAAATGTGATGTTTCCGCTTCGGTTGATTTTATTTTTCATAATAAATTGAAAAATGGGGATAAAAAAAAGAGAGACCAAAGCATCCGATGAATATAGGATGCGTGTACCTAGCACAAAAATCCACGCCCATAACATTTTCTCACCGTTTTTGTTTGTGCCAACACCCAGCACCTAGCGATGCAAACGGCACGAATATTATCCAACCGTCCGTTGGTCCGAAGGGACTCAAATACTGATACAGACATTTTTGTCAAATGTCCAGATGATTTTTCAGATATCGAATATGAATTTGAATACTTTACATGGATGACGGATATAAATACAATCTCATCAATATATCCGCCGGATATCGGATATCCGATATTTTATTCAGATATACGGATTCAATGACAATGCAGACTTGTATATGAACTATTGATAATTTGCATCTAGACGTATAATCTAGTTGTAATTAGGACTCATAGGTGGTCAAATGACTGCAGCACATGTAATATTATATAGATGTCGCTTTACTCATCCCGTATTCGATATATATTTATTCATATTCATATCTGAGACGATCCGTATTCATAGCTATATTTGATAGCTATCCGTGTCCGAATCCGATTTAAAAAAAACAAAAAACAAATATAATATCAACTATATTCGTTTGTATCCGATCTTTTTGCATCCCTACAACACCCAACACCACACCACCAGGTCGTTTGCTTCCAGCTGCCAACATACTTTTTCGTTGCCCTTTCGGCCGCATACGCCGCCCTGACCAGTGCATTCAAAATGTCAGGCCTCCCTGGCTCCTTGAGCTGTCTGCGTTGCATTATTGGAAAAAAAAAATTATCGCGATCCTTTCAGCCAGAACTGCCCGACTAATAGGCACTGTAATTGAAGATTTGAAGGTCTATGACTGTCATTATCGTCATGTATGAAAATGCGATGTTTGCGCTTCAGTTGATTTTGTTTTTCATAATAAATAGAGAATATCCCAGATGATCCGTAGCTACACCTACACGCCGAGCCTGATAGCGACCGAGCAAATTTACATAGCACCTCGTGTGCACGGCACGGCCGCGTGTTGATGAACAAGCTAGGGTTTTAAAGTGATTTTTATATTCGAACATATCGTCGAAAGTGAATGAGATGGATCGCAACTGTCCAATTGTCGTTGTAGTACTTTCAAGTTTCAACATCGCACGGAGAGAATACATAGCACGTGTCCGTAAGAGGATACGACCAGCATGAGCGGATGTAAAAATACATTCTCATTCTGATGGATAGAAATATGATGAGCTTCACTCGACGTCGGGTTCATAAACCCGAGGTTCTAATAGGCTCGCTTTTCGATCAAAGCTCAGCCCAGCAGACGGCATTACAAACGACGCGTAACTTCTGAGCCGGCCTAACGACAGGCCGGAAGAGCAATCCAGTCTCCTACCGGAAGGCCTGGCCTAGGAGGGGGACGACGCTTGCTTCCGACTCTGACCCACTTTTCCGACCGGAAGGCCTGGCCAAGGAGGGGACGACGCTCGCTTCTGACTCCGACCCGCTTCTCCAACCGAAAATACACCGGACATCTGCTTACAGCTCTTCTCCGACAGACGCGGTCGGAGCCGACTGGGAACGACCGACCGGAGACGCCCGCTCGGTGAGGACCCAAGAATCAGGCGGAGCAGATAAGGCAAGACGCTCAAGTCAAACCGTAATACCAAGGACCGTACCCTGCACACCTGCAGGACAGTACTGACAGACCATGTCAGAAGGGCGCTCTGCAACCTTTCAGACATGTCAGAACACGAACAGTATTATGGGCGCCGATATTTGTCCTACAGTATGGTAGGCGCCAACATTTGTCATACCAAAAGAACACGATTGAGCCTGCCACATGCATCTGGGCGTCAAAAGTATTGTGAGCGCCGATAAACCGTCTTGTACCTGACGACTTGGGCAACAAAACGAGGTAGCACACACACTCTCTCACTCACTTGTAATGCCATGTCCTTCACCTATAAAAGAGGATGCGCTCTCTCCTAAAGGGAGGGGACGGTTCATTCCTACTCTCTCTCTGCCTAGCTTTAGACATTCTGAGCACTCAAACAGCTCCACGGCTCTAGAACTCTAAATCTACACAGAGCATACATTCCAATACTTAGCGCACGTAGGAGCTCCGGTCACTCTTGGCCCTTCGGTCCAGAGTTCGACCGAACCTCTAACACCCGCCATCTTATTCCCACTCATTTATAATCCTACAGCAAACTTCGAGCACCTGAGCTCAGGAATAAAGTCACCGACCGATTGAGACTGGACGTAGAGCATGTTGCCTGAACCAGCATAAACCCTGTGTCATTGAGTGCTAGGCCACATCCGATTACAAAGTACGATAAAACTATAAATATTTACTTGTTGGTCACTTTTTGCACCGACAATTGGCGCCGTCCGTGGGGAGGATGCCGTACGTTGAAGCTTTTGGTCATTGGATGGCCCACTTTTCCGCCATCTTCGTCATGACGGGCTCAAACGATACGATTCGCTTCGGCTCGCTGGAGTTTCCCATGCTCCCACCTATTGGGATGTGGGTTCCTCCTGTCTTCGAGCCGTCCAGACCTTCCTCTTCGAAAGCCTAGACTTCATCGCCGACCAGCTCGGCATGGTTCACCTTCGCGAGGTGGCACTTGTCCCAGCGCCCGTCTAAGGAGGAGCACCCTATGTCGGCTCCGAGCCACCCGGTGACCTCAATGGCGAGACGCATGCGCTTCGCTCTGAGCCCACGCTGGGCTCAAACCCCACTATGAGTAATGTACATATTGTTCTTTACTCTCTATTTAATATCTTCCGCCGACTCTCCGGAGGGATCCCGTTGTCCTCACCACAACCGCCATGTGACCAGTTCCCCTACGGCCTCGCGTCCCCCATGGACCCACCTCTTTCCACGACCTCATGGATGACGAGGTTGAAAGCGACGGCTCCAGTATTGGCGACGTTGTGGCACCTAGCCACCCTCTATCCTAGAAGTGCGCTATGGCGGACGCTTCAGGATAGCCGTCGGTGATAGAGGAGTCTCTACAGACTCACACCCCTCTAGACCCTCGTACGTAGGCCCTCGCACGCGCGCAGGAGCATGGCGAGGAGTTACAACAAAGGCGGCAGAGCTAGCCGGCGCCCTCGGCACAGCACGCTGCGCCATGCACGCGTAACCCGGTGAGCGGCGCCCGGGGTCACGCCCGCTAGGTCCAGCGCAACATCATGGACGAAGGAAATGATCCCCCTTAGTTCGCTCGATCTGGCCAGAACATCGTCGCTATGATGATGCTTTTTGCGTGGCCTTCCCAAACCTGACGATCCCTAGGAACAGGCGATCCATTGGAACCTTCGAACGCTGGTGGAAACCACCGTCGTCCAACAGGCGGAGAGCTCCACGTCACAACACCAACTCGTGGCCTCTCTCCCCACCAGGAGAATGAGGGCGCACCAGTCAAACCGCTCCATCTGCTCACCGCTACGGTCGTCGGGTGTGGAACAGGAGGCCACAACCGTACCACGACCTGACCCGGCGCCCGCTCCACACCGACCACCTATGCACGAATAGCTCCGGCCGAACCGAGACACTAGCAGCGTCATCAACAATCGGCGTTAAGCCTGGTGTGATGATGACATCCATCATGGGGCAGTGAGAGTAGGTGGCTCGAGTCCCAGCCGGACCATCGAGGGGAGCGGGGAAATGCACCCTAGGCATGGTCGCTGACCAGACGATCAGAGTCCTAGCTTGAATGGCCCAGGACCACGGGCCTTTGGCCATAGCATCCAGAAAGCGTCGTTCCCACAGCACTTCCAACCACCTACCAACATCGCTAAATACACGGGGGAAACGAATCCTGGTATATGGCTCGAAGACTTCTGACTCGTCTGCCGAGCCGGAGGAGTGGATGATGACCACTTCATCATTCAATACCTCCCCATCTGCGTGGGAGAGCATGTTCGAGCATGGCTCGAATTCCCCCCGCCTGACAGCATCCGCGACTGGGCGGATCTCAAGAGGATCTTCATCGGAAATTTCCAAGAGATGTATGTCCATCCTGGGAATTCCTAGGACCTCAAGAGCTGTCAGTAGGAGCCTAATGAGTCCCTACGGAATTACATCCATAGGTTCTTAAAATAATGCAATTCCCTTCCTGATGTCGTCGACGCGGACATCATCAACGCGTTCCTCTCTAGGACAACCTGAGAGTCCTTGATCCATAAGCTCATCTGTCTGAAGCCCCGTACCACCCGCGACCTGCTTGATGTCGCCATGAACCATGCCTCTAGCGAGGAGGCGGTTGGAGCGGTCTTTAGTGGAGGCTAGGACAAGGGCAATGCCAAGCGCGAGGACCAAGATGAGGGCCCCTCCACGTAATGGGGCAAAAACAACAAGAAGGATGGGCACCGACCGACCAACTCCGCTTTGGTCGCCATGGCCGATCGTGCAGGCAAGCAGCCCCAGCAGGGCCAGCCCAGCCACTTCGACAAGCTCATAGAGAGTCCATGCACCAACCATGCCTCTCCCGTCAAACACCTCTACAAGGACTGTGAACTCCTCAAGCACTTTCTGCGATAGGCCGGTGGACCAAATGAAGGAAAGGGCAAGGAGGCAGTGGCCAAGAAAGGAGCCATGGTGGGCAAGGATGGGGACGACATTTTCGATCCTAAGAAATGCCTCATGATCTTCGAGGGATCCGATGCCATCTACTTCAAGCGCTAGCACAAAGTGCGCTACAGAGAAGCATGCATCGTCGAAACGGCTGTCCCCTCTTTCCTTAACTGGTCAGAATCTCCAATCACTTTTGATCAGAGGGACCATCCTTCCCACGTCGCCAGACCGGGTCGCTACCTGCTCGTCATCGACCCCATTGTTTGCAAGAAGCACCTCACCAAGGTGCTGATGGACGGAGGCAGCGGCCTCAACATTCTCTACGTCGACACCCTCAATGCCATGCGCATCCCTCGGTCGGAGCTCCACCTAGTGAGCTCTCCCTTCCACGGCGTGATCCTAGGAATGTAGGCATACCCGCTCGGGTAGATCGACCTGCCCATCATGTTTGACGACCAGGCCAACTTCTGCTTGGAGGTCCTTACCTTCGAGGTGGTGGACTTCCCTGGGTCCTACCACGCCATCTTGGGGCAGCCATGTTACACCAAGTTCATGGCTGTCCCCGACTACACCTACCTCAAGTTGAAGATGCCGGGACCAAACGGCGTCATCACTGCGGGTCGCACCTTTTTGCACACCTACACGTGTGACCGCGAGCATTACGAGCTCGCCACTACCATCATCAACTCATCCAAGCTCTCTCAGCTCAGAAATTCATTGACTCTAGCAGTCCTGGACTGCAACAAGCCAACCTCCTCTACTGCCTTCTGCCCACTCGAGGAAACTAAGGTGGTGGGGATTGACCCAATGACCTAGCCAAGATGGTGCGGATTGGGGCCGAGCTCCCGGTCAAATAAGAATGCGAGCTCACCGACTTTTTATGTGCCAATCGCGATGTCTTCGCATGGAAACCTTCTGACATGCTAGGCATACCATGGAAGGTCGCTGAGCACGCATTACGCCTCGTCCTGGGCTCAAAGCCCGCCAAGCAATGCCTGCATCGCTTTGATGATGAGAGGCGCAGGGCCATAGGCGAGGAGGTCGCCAAACTCTTGGCAGCCAGATTCATCAAGGAGGTATACCACTTTGACTAGCTTGTCAATCCTGTTCTTGTTAAAAAGAAGACTGGGAAATGAAGAATGTGCGTTGATTATACTGGCCTCAACAAGGCATACCCGAAGGACTATTTTCTTTTGCCACGCATAGACTAGATATTTGACTCCACCATAGGAAGCAAAATCCTCTCCTTTTCGGATGCCTACTCGGGCTACCACCAGATCACAATGAAAGAGTTCGACCAGCTCGCAACTTCATTCATCACCCTGGATGGTTCATACTACTACGTAACCATGCCTTTTGGTCTAAAGAACGCTAGCGCCACCTATCAACGGTGCATGCAGCAATGCTTTACCGTACAAATCGACCAGCCTGACCAAGTCGAGCAGCCAAAACCAACAATCGTTGTCTATGTTGATGACATAGTGGTCAAAACAGCTCAAGCTTGCGACCTGATCGCTAACTTGGCCGCAACGTTCGCGAACCTCCTAAGGTTCAACATCAAATTGAATCCCAAAAAATATGTTTTTAGGATTCTGAAGGGGAAGCTGCTTGGATACATCATGTCCGAACGTGGTATCGAGGCCAACCCCAAAAAAATCACGGCCATCTCCAACGTGGGCCCTATACGCAATGTCAAGGTCGTACAAAGGCTCAGCAGCTATTTGTCCGCCTTGAGCCGGTTCATCTCCCGGCTAGGGGAGCAGGGGATGCCTCTCTACAAGCTTCTCAAAAAGACAGACACGTTCGTCTAGACTAAGGAAGCACAGCAGGCTTTGGAAAGCCTCAAAGCGTCACTGACATCGGCCCCAGTCCTCGTTGCTCCCGAACGGGGAGAACCCCTCCTCCTCTATGTCGCGGCCAGCAACCACATGGTGAGCGCCGCCCTAGTCATCGAAAGGGAGGAGCCGGGACACCACCTAAAGGTCCAGCGACCCGTTTACTTCGTCGATGAGGTACTCACCAACGCTAAGGTTCGGTACCCCCCAGGTGCAAAAACTTCTATACTCCATGCTGATGGTGACCTGAAAGCTCCTGCACTACTTCACCGACCACGAAGTCATGGTCGTCACTTCATTCCTACTATGAGACATCGTCCGCAATCTCGATGCCGCAGGACGGATCTCCAAGTGGGCACTCGAACTAATGGGCCACGACATTAGGTTAAGAATAAACCGCATGAAAAACTACATACAACATTAATAGAGGTTAAGGCTCACATTAGATCAAAAAAGGAAAAGACACATAAAATTCAACTTATATGACATGCCATTATTTCTGACGTACCCATCTGTTTGTAATAATTTGCCACAGAAAATCTCCCTAACCGGCCAGGTATCAACCTCAACATCTAGCCATTTGTGCTCTTTTGGGCTTATCTCCTCCAATATGAAATCTATCTATTTCCGCAATCCACCTCGCTATTTGTTCATAGAAGAACGAATCAATCAGCATTTCTAAAATATAAAATGTGTACAAATAGCTGTGTTAGGAAATACCCACAATTTTATTGAGGTCAACACGTCCGAACATCTCGCCCAAAGAGTCTAGCACCTGAACCTCACGTTTGTCGGCATTTATAACAACAAGGTACCAATGTGTATTTATAACATTTATTGGAAGGAACACGTATCAAATCAAACAATAAATATTTTGCTAGGCATAAAAATTGATAATGAAAGACCAATAGATCGTTTAAAAAAATTGCTACCATATCATGCTTCAAGTAAGCTAGCACCCTTTGAACTAAACCAGGACGCTATGAAGTGCCACGGTTAGGGTAATTGGCTTCAATGGTCTCATCCTTTTCTCCATCCCGCTTCATGATTGCAACTAAGCACGCAATTTCAAGATAGACTATACCTCCTGGCCTCTTTTTCAAACCCTCCTGGGCCTTCAGCAGTTTAATATAAGCATCTATGACATGCATACATTTCGCCATTAGAGAGAAAGAGCATTGAAGTTGGCAATGTTTGATTGAGTATTATGACTTGCATCTGTTACCTCGTCAGACAAGTATTCATATGGCTGAAAAAGACATTCCATGTGGTTTCTCGACACCAGAACATCATCTATGAGCACAAGCTCCTCATTCCCAGGTGAAGATGGAATTTTTTTGATAGATTCAATTATGGCTCTATCAGTATCGATACAAACATAATCTAAAAAAGAGGATTAAATTAAAGTATACAACAATAGTTAGCAGTTTTTCTAGGTTAATCCATCAAAGAGAAAATATCAATACCTTCTGGGGCAACCGGCGAAGACATATATTTTTTTGGGTTTATTTTGTGCGATTATGATTTCCGAAAGTCCTTTTTCTCCAGTCGGATCCACCCCAGAAGTTGATAGGGCCTTTTCATCACGGGCCGTGCTAAAGCCCTGGTCAACTGGTAGAGCTTCGTGGATAACTTCTATACTCATGCTTTCTTGTGACCATCTAGAATCATCCACAGGTTTAATGGAATTTTCTGTTTGTACAATATCTTCTAAGTGGCCTCCATTTTCTTTCGAAACCTTTGCATCTGAACTATCCATGGAGACCTTCTCTGCTCTTCTGAACCTTGCAATCTCTGTTCATGTGCTGTTTATCTGAAATTTGGAGATACCCAGACATGTAATTAGTAATAACTAGTCATACGATTAAATGATTTGAATATGAAAATCAACTATCAATATGAAAATCAACTATCAAACTAATCCAGGTTACAATTGCCGGACCATGAACAGTAGACATGAGTGAAAACAATATATTTTTACAAATAATGTCAGCACGTTGCGTGGATCTTGTAAATTTTATCTACACCAATAACGATGCATGTGCTTATAGCTTAGACGATAGAAATTTACAAATCTAATTTTATTTTAAAAATATAAAGCCCGTCTCATGATCTTTATGACCTATGTTGTATAGATTAGTTTATACAAAGCTAATAAAATTAGTTTCTCTTTTTTCCATACTATTTGTATCACCTATATCATTCAACGCGGACTCCGCAGCAGAGCCAAAGCGTGGTGGTGTAGTTTTTTTTTATGAACTCTACACTATCTGCGGATGGACGACGACGCAGGCTGGGCTTGCCTATGCAGGCCTTGTGCATCGCGGCGCTGTGTTCCTGAAGGGCTGATCAGTTACAAGATAAACGTAACATTGTTAAGACCCAAAAAAGCAATGGACAAAGTTAGCTTTTCAAAGTTGCATCTCAAATTAATGCTCTCCAGGCTCCACCACAAACTGGTCAAGCATCTTGCCACTGCTCGGCTACAACAGAGAGAAGATAAAAAAAAAAAAAAAAAACCCACCTAAATCGCCAACGCCATTGGCCCTTGCTCAGACGTCTGCATGTTGCCTGCCTCGGCATGCGCGTCGCCCACTCCTTGCCCACACGTCCTCCTTGCCTTGACCATGCGCTCGCTGCCGCCGTCCGGCTAGATGAGATGCTACATGCTAGAATAGGAGTCACTTGGCCATGGCGGTCTTCTCCTCGAACGCCTTGCCGCGTGCAGCCAGTGAGCACCTTGGCCCTTCTTCGGTCGTCCCCGTGTCGCGTGCAACAGTTTGGCCCCGAAGCTTGTGGGCTCATGGCTGTCGTTCTCCTCTACTCCTTCCTAATATACTGGTGTTTGGCAGTTGTCACAACAGATTTTTATTTTCGAGACAATGATACACGTTCAACTTCTTAATTCTCAGGAATAGCGAGCTCACACAAGTTCTTAGAGATTCTAAGGTAAGTAGCACCTCATTAACAGTTCCAGAAATGCAGAAAATTGATGCTTTCTTATTTTACAAACTCAGTTTTCTTGTAGCTCACCTTGGTGTATTCGTGTTGACAGGATGTGAGTAAAAAACTCTGATGCTTGTTCATATCCGTCCAAATGAGGATGATTTGTGTGAGACCATCTTTACCTTGGGTTTTGCAACAAGAGTCAGAAGTATTCGCCTGGAAAATGAAGAACCACAAGTAAGCATTTGCAGTGACGCTAGCTTGTATATAGTCAAGAAAAGAAAAGGAAGAGACCAGCTAAACATTAAAGTAGATAAGAAGCCAATGTCAGGCTGCTTTGATTTTCAAAGACAAGTGATAATAACAAGATGAGAGTATGTTGAACTTGCAAAAAATGTTCGATGTCCCAGAAATTGTAATAACAATCCGTGTCCATGTCTCCATGAACACAGATGAGTAAAGGATGTGGTTCCACACAATCTTTGCTGCAAAAAACTTTTATTTCCCCCTGTTGCAGGTGACAAGTGGAGGCTAGAGCTGACCTTTATGTGAGGATTCCCCTTGGTGGGCTCAGAGATGATTTTCTTTACGCTGCAATCATAGTTTTTATTTATAACTCTCACCAAATATTTTATTAAATTGAAGTTTTATAATCTGTTGTCATAGATCATATATCAATGCTTCTTTATGTTATGAATAGATATTTATTTCCGCTGTAATTCTGATCACATGTTTATATTTCACTGTTAACTTAAATTGACCATAACTCTGATAACATGTTCATACTCCGCTATTATAAATAATAAATATTATACTCTGATGTTACATGGAAAGTGATGTAAGAAATGACACTAATGATGTAAGCTTTATTCTCTTATTTGTGATTCTGATGGAAAAAGTTGAATTTTTGGGTTCTCCCCTGGGGTGTGCCCGACAGAACCGTGTAATTTGGTGTCCTCTCTCGCGTACTTAGTGTCTAGTGGAAGACGAGCACTCCTGAGAGGCATTAGATTAGACGGTTCTGCCACAGAGGTCGCCTCACGTCAAACAGAGCCAGGGGAGAAAATACAGATGAGCCTCAGCGGCCCTCGCCCGATATGCTCAGAAGCAGACAGGGTCATCTCGACCTTCTTGTTCGATCCTAACCTCTAGCCATGTCCACAAAATCTCCATCGAGGGGAGGCCAGCGGGCCACCTGAGTCGGTCTCCGGAATGACCCGGGCATCTGCCGGGAGACGGGTTAAGGAGCAGTGGAATGCCACATGAGGGCTATGCCGACTCCGTTACGAACGACGGACCCGGATTCCGCTCGAACGTGCCTGTTAGTGAGCTCACCGAGCGCGTCACTCGAGCCATCGAGGCAAGCGACATTAGCTCAGCCCCTCTAGTTGCGGAAACCACGAACGGGGTAACGCACGGAACTAGACCAACCCCTACCAAACACAACGGGGCTCAGGGGCTCGGGTCGCCTGACACCGACTCAGGAAACCAACCGACTGCGCAGGTCGCGGGTGGGACAAACACGGGCGAACACCCCGACCGGCAGAAACACAGGAGTCTATGGTCCCAGAAAAGAGTGCCAAGATACTCAGCCTCCAACCGACTCACCAGTCGGACGTAGGCTTGGGGGCTACACCCACCGGGTGCGCTCACGCGCACCCGCTGGCAAAACGAAAAATCCCCCAGACGATTCTACCCTAATCGCCCGAGGGCTCGGGGGCTCCTGTTGGGTTCATAAACTCGAGGTCCCTAATGGAGCCGCTTCCCGGCCAAAGCTCGGCCCAGCAGACGGCATTACAAACGACGCGCAACTCCTGAGCCGGCCCAAGTACCTAACGACAAGCCGGGAGAGTGATCCAGTCTTCGACTGAAAGGTCTGGCCAAGGAGGGGACGACACTCGCTTCCGACTCCAACCCATTTTTCCGACCGGAAGGCCTGGCCAAGGAGGGGACGACGCTCGCTTCCGACTTCGACCCGCTTCTCCGACCGGGAATACACCGAACCTTTGTTTACAGCTCTTCTCCGACCGACGCGGTCGGAGCCAACTGGGAACTACCGGCCGAGGACGCCCGCTCGGTGATGACCCAAGAATCAGGCGGAGCAAATAAGGCAAGGCGCTCAAGTCAAACTGCAATACCAAAGACCGTACCCTGTACACCTGCAGGACAGTACTGACATACCATGTCAGAAGGGCGCTCTCCAACCTTCCAGACATGTCAGAACAAGAACAGTATTGTGGGCATTAATATTTGTCTTACAGTATGGTAGGCGTCGACATTTGTCATGCTAGAAGAACACGATGGAGCCTGCCACATGTATCTAGACGTCAACGTTATTGTGGGTGCCGACAAACCGTCTTGTACCTGACGACGTGAGCAATAAGACTAGGTAGCACACACACTCTCTCACTCATTTGTAATGTCATCTCTTCACCTATAAAAGGGGATATGCTCTCTCCTGAATGAAGGGGACGGTTCATTCCGACTCTCTCTCCGTGTCTAGTTTTAGACATTCTGAGCACTCAAACAGCTCCACGGCTCTAGAACTCTAAAACAACACAGAGCATACATTCTAATACTTAGCGCACGTAGTAGTTCCCGTCACTCTTGGTCCTTCGGTCCAGAATTCGATCGGACCTCTAACACCCCATCTTATCCCCACTCGTTTATAACCCCACAGCAAACTTCGAGCACCTGGGCTCAGGAATAAAGTCACCGACCGACTGAGACTGGACGTAGGGCACGTTGCCTGGACCAGTATAAACCCTGTGTCATTGAGTGTTAGACCATATCCGATCACAACGTACGATAAAACTATAAATATTTATTTATTGGTCACTTTTCGCACCGACGCTCGCCATTCTGGCTAGGTAGATGTAGTACATCTTATGCTCATCCACGTGTCATTCTTGAGCTAGGCATCTTTAGAAAGTTATTGCATCCGCAGACACATGATTACTATATCCATCCACACAACTAAGGCCTTGTTTAGATCACCTCCAAATTCCAAGTTTTTTCACTCTCTCTCCATCACATCAATTTTTAGCCGTTTGCATGGAGCATTAAATGTAGGTAAAAAAATAACTAATTGCACAGTTTAGTTCGAAATCACGAGATGAATCTTTTGAGCTTAGTTGGTCCACGATTGGACAATATTTACCAAATAAGACGAAAGTGCTACTATTCATCGGATTGAAATTTTTTGTAATATAAACATGGCCTAAAAACTATTTTTTTTTACTATAACAACTTCGACTGCTATGATATAAGCTTGATACTCTTAGATATGTAATCAAATATATATCAGTAATCATAAATTTATACTTACGGAGTATACACGAGTAAAGAGCCCAAACCTCTCCATTGGTCGACTCACGGCACACAGTTGCTGAACGTTGCTGCTGAACGCCTGCCGTTTGAGAACACGCCCGCGCAGCGCAGCCCCTCATCACACGCGCCGTCGCGCCGACACGCAGTCTGCGAGCAAACAAAGCTGGCGAAACTTGGCTGGGTCAAAGGCGCCACCAGACCAGGTTTTGGATCAAACAGTGCCACCACGTTGCCCCGGTTCCCGTTCCAGATCGTGAGGCGGCGACGGCACTGGAGGGACCCGAACCAACAACCAACGGTCCCCGTCCCGTTGAATGTCTCTGATCCAGTCGTCTCCGCGGCACGAAATAAACAAAAGTGACAGGACTGCAGGTCCGTCCACTTTGCCGTGCCGATTTCCTCTCTGCTGCCGCGGTTGCGTCGCGGATTCGGGGGAAGAAAAATAATGGAAACGAACCCGTCCGTCCAAGGCGCAACGCGACGGTGACCGACCGACCAAACCTCGCGGGCTCGCCGTCCAGGTGACGCAACGCCGATCCCCGGAAAACGACCGGCGCGTAGAAACCCACCACTGCTGCGGAAACGGAAAGAACGAGAACGGTCCTGCTACTCGCTACGGGACAATGCGTCGTGCGTAAAAGTACTGTAGTAGTACTACTACTGACGCCGTAGACAGTCATCGTCGCTTTCGTGCTCACCTTCAAAGATGCTCATCGGCCAGTGACGCACTGACGCGACTCATCTAACATATATGGCTCCGTTTGCTCGTAGAAATTTTTGGAGAAATCTAGAAAAATCTAGATGAATCTAAAAGAATTTATGAGAGAAATATACTATTTTAAATAAAAAAAGATATGGATTAAGTCAGATTTAAGGACAGACGAACGAAGGCTGCCGCCGCGTTTTCGCGGAACTCACTAGCCTTTCCAACGGGAAGAAAAGGAACCGTAATTACGTGCTCCATTAACAAATCATGCCGTTGCTCCAACGCCGGCCGAGGCCTGCAGCCTGCTATACTGCCAGTGGCTCTGCTTGCTTTTACTGACCCTTTCTTCAGTCACCGGCGGGCTAGAGACACCCCAACGTTCACCTTTAGTAGTTAGAGCGGCTTAATCGCGGCCATTAGGCCCCACTAATGCGAATTACTGGCTCAAAGCTCCCATCTTTTTCTTTTTTCGCGATATTTCTCGGCTTCCAGGTCACGCATCCGCTCCCATTCTCTCCCTAATTAGGCCATCGGCTTCCGACCAAACGGCATCTTTCCCCTTCCCCCTCTCTTCTCCTGCCTGTTCTTTGTCAATAGCGCTCGCAATCCTGTCACTATCACTAGTCCAGCCCCAGCTCCTCTGTCTTCTCCCTGTGTATAAAGATTTCGTTCGTTCCTCTTTCGGATTTCTGATCTCGTTCTCGGTCCCCGATTCCGCCTGTGAAAAATCTCGTCTTTGCTGCAATCTGTAGCAGACTAGCAGGAGCAGGGAGGAGTTTGTGCATAGTTTCCTTTCCTCTCCTTTATATTTTGTTTGTTTTTGATCCGGAGAAGCCGAGTCCGTCAGTGGTTGCTTGCCACTAACGAATCACGTTCGGGTTGCGTTCTCCACTCCAATCTAATTCGGGGCGCCGGGGAAGGATTCGGGACGGAAGGCACTAGTTTTTGTGCTTCCTTGGATTCCACGGCAAAGCCCGGGCTGCGAGGTCGGCGTCGTCTCCATCGCATTCTGGCGGTTCCCAAGTGACCTTGCTGTGGGGATGGTGTCGCAGGCTCCCATGGCGGGGGCGGGCTCGGGCGCCGCCAACCTCACCGCGGCGCTGTGCAAGAAGAGTAACCGCGTCGCGCGGGTGCTCGAGTACGCGCTGCTGGAGTGGATCCTCCTCGCGCTGCTCCTCGCCAACGGCGTCTTCTCCTACCTCATATCCCGGTTCGCCGCCTTCTTCGGCCTCGCGCCGCCGTGCGCGCTCTGCTCCCGCCTCGGCGTCGACAGCCTCTTCGAGTCCCACTCCCACCCCCACCACCGTGGCGGGGGCGCCGAGCCCCTGCGCCGCTTGCTGTGCGACGTGCACGCCGCCGAGCTGTCGCGCCTGGGCTACTGCAGCGCGCACCGCCGGCTCGCGGACGCCGGGGACATGTGCGAGGACTGCGCGGCCGCGGCGGCGCCCGGGAAGGCGATGCTGTCGTGGATGGGCCGGAGCGAGCTCGGCGAGCGGGACCTCGCCTGCGCCTGCTGCGGCGTCGCGCTCGAGAGCGGCTTCTACTCGCCGCCGTTCTTGCTCACCACGTCGGCGCCGCGCGGCTCGGATTGTGGCCACAAGGAAGAGGAAGAGGCAGCGAGGCCAAATGGAGACGTGGTCTTTGTCTCCGAGGAAGGCCCTGTGATCGAGCTCTTCGACGAGAAGCCATCTGTGGAGGATGACTCAATCGGCGTCTTGGCTTATGGTGCCGAGGTTGTTGCCAATGATGAGCGGCTGGTGCCTCTTGAATCAATTGACTCGTTGGTGGTCGCCATGTGCTCCGTGTCATCTCAATCTGGTGGCGAAGGAAAGGAAGCAGTTGATCATGGCGATGTAAGGCAGAATAACGTGGACATGGAGAACACAGTTAGTACCAATGAGGAGAAAATTGTCATGACATCTGATGATGACAAGGTTGATGATGTGGTTGATCGGTTGATTGATGAACAGATTGCTGCCATAGTCTTTGTTCCAGCTTGTATAGAAGCTACACTTGATGATGGAATAAATGCAGGCAAAACCATGGAGGCCTTTGCTGATCATCAGTGTAAGTCATTCCTCCTTTGATAAATTACCTTTTCTGTTATTCTAGTTTAGCCATGCTGAAGGACGGGCCTGGTGCAAGCGGTAGAGTCTTACCGCCTGTGACCGGAAGGTCCTGGGTTCGAGTTGCGGTCTCCTCGCATTGCACAAGCGAGAGGCGAGGGTAAGGCTTGCCACTGACACCCTTCCCCAGACCCCGCACAGAGCGGGAGCTCTCTGCACTGGGTACGCCCTAGTTTAGCCATGCTGACTATAGCTCTGAATGTCACTTTTGTCGTGTTTGTGTTTTTTAATGCATTTATGTTTATTCTGCTCACCTTTAGTGCTGAACCAGAATTTAGTTATTTCTATCTACCAAACGGAGTTATGGTTCTGCTCGTGTTTTCACTGAGCTGTGCTATTGTAGTTGTACCCCTTCAGTCATTCTTGATTTTGGATAGCACTGGGTATATCTGGTGAACCTATAGCTGAACACTTGAACTGGAAGAGGAAAAAGGGAAGATTAACCTAAGAAAAAAAATTGATAGGATGAAATGGACCTTTCAACAGAATAGAAGACAAACCATATAGTTTACTGTCCTTGAAGTTGTTCCGTGATGTTTTTCTCTGTTTCAAGCTAGTTAGTCATACACCTTATTTTCAAAATATTAAATGCAGCTCCTGAGGATGACAGTGGATTGAAAGATAAGGATCAGAAAATATCATTTGAAGATGAGATATCTGAGGATGAGCAAACTGAACAGGCTACTCCACAACAGGAATTGTGTGCCATGCCAACAGATCCTAGTGACCATGAATTTGTTGAGAGGTTAGAAAGAAGTATTGAGTTGGAGCATTTTCCACGGGCTGAGTCAAAGCATAAAATGAACTCTATGCCAGTGGAAGTTTCTGAGCATGTCGCTGTAACTCAGATTGAGGAGAAGCAGGTTCAACAAGCTGAGGTAAATCAGGAGTTGGATTCAATACCAATGCGTTCCAGGGAGCATACTGATGAAGAACTTGAAGGAGAGAGAACTACACAGGCTGGGTTGGAACAAGAGTGTGACTCTGTGCCAATTGATTCTGGGGAACATGGTTGCCTGACTTCATATGCTCATACTGATGATGAGCAAGCTGAGGTGAAGCAGAAAGTCACTTCTGTAACAGCAGATGTTCTGCATTATGCAGCAGACACTTTTAATGTTAACACAAACACATGGAAAGGTAAGATGCTGCGATCACAAGAACACTTTGTTTATTTCCCAAGATTAGTGCATTCTGATTGTTGCTTCTATTATTATTGTGTAAATTTTGAAACTGATTATTAAATATTATATACAGAAGATATTGAAGATGATCCAACTGAAGCTGCTCTAACGGCCATACATCAAATTTCTTATGAACCTTTGACAAGCTTAGACAAGTTCTCTCCGGATCATAGTGTCTCTGAAGAAGACAGAGAGCCTGATATGCCGACTCATATTGAAGATATATGTGATTCACAGGAACTGCTGGATTCTAAAGCAGCTGTTTCTGATGCTAAATCTGTAGATTCAAGTATTGCTACTTTGTCTACTGATCTGGAAAGCACTGAATTGGTGAGTGTCGATCAACTAAAATCTACTTTGGCTTCCACACGAAAGTCATTGAAGACCCTATATTCTGAACTTGAAAATGAGAGGAGCGCTGCTGCTATAGCTGCCGATGAAACCATGGCAATGATAAACCGCTTGCAAGAACAGAAAGCTGCAATGCAGATGGAGGCAATCCAATACCAGCGGCTTATGGAGGAACAGTCAGAGTATGACCAAGAAGCACTGCAGAGGCTGAATGAACTAGTTGTTAAGAGAGAGAAGGAGAAGCAAGATCTGGAGAGAGAGCTCGAGCTGTATCGCCACAAGGTTCATCTCTATGAGGTAAAGGTGAGGAAAATGTCCAGGCACAAGGCTGATGACCAGAATGGATCATCGTCAACTTCATCGAGTGCTGAGGATAGTGATGACCTTTCACAAAGTTTCTATGAAGGTGATGAATCTTCCCATGGTCTTAATGGAAGCAATGGGAGTATTCCTACAGATGTTGTGCTGCAAGAAACTGCCAGGCATCTTGTTACCCTTGATGGCTCGCTAGCTGATTTTGAGGAAGAGAGACTCTCCATACTGGAACAGCTTAAAGTGCTAGAGGATAAACTTTTTGATCTTGATGATGAAGAATCCGATACAATGAAGCATTTGTCAGAAGAAAATCATTTAAGTGGTGCCTCAAATGATTTCTCTGATGATGATAGCTGCTTTAAACTTCATGACAAAAGAAAAGGTGTAACCTACAGAGGAAAGAAGCTCCTTCCATTGTTTGACGATGCTACTATGGAAGCTGGAAACATCCCCCAAGGTGATGAGGCACATCATTCAACAGAGGTCACACTGGACCTTGCTAGAGAGCAACATAAGCTTGCAATTGCCAATGAAATCGATCAAGTAAATGAGAGGCTGCATGCTCTTGAGGCAGATAGGGAATATATAAAACAGTGTGTGAGGACATTGAAAAAGGGTGGCAAAGGGTTTGATCTTCTTCAGGAGATATTACAGCATCTTCGGGACCTAAGAAGGATTGAGCAGCGTGCAAGGAACTCTGGGGAGCTTTCGCCTCATTACCTACATCTTTACACGGACTGAAGGTAACATGCTACAGCTAGTATTGATAGTTTGCTGAATTTTCTTTTCAACATGGATGGTGACAGAATGATTGTTCTCTATCTTCTAAGAAAAAGAGTTCATTGAATTCTGTTACATACAAGATGAATAAACAAAATTCTACTTTCCTAAAGAAGTCATGCATCCCCACATGTCCTTTGCACACTACTAAAGTCTGTGCCTAAAATACCACATTCTATTCTAATTGATTTGAGAGAACCTAATTCTTGCTTGTTGGTTCCAGATCGGCTGCAAAGCCTCGTGCCGATGTCCAGCGAATATTGCTTGAAGATGGAAATCATACAACAATGATAAGGAAAAAAAAAAGGATTGCCAACTAACTAGTATTGTCATTGGAGAAGTTTGTTGGTTCTCGGAGAGGAAGGAGCTCCTCCTGGAACACTGTCACAGTCGGTTCGGCGATGCTATTCTGAGGGCAGATCATGGAGCAATTCTGCCTTCCAAGGTCCAGGATTTTTGTGGACCACTTCCCACGTTCTCTTTTTGTGTTGGTTTAGTTTTCCCGGGGGGCTCCAAACTTTTGCCCAAGGGCAAGAGGGTTGGTTGGTGAGCTGCCCGGGCCCGTGGGGTGTGTTTGTGGGTCGTGGCGGCAATCATGGCCTTGTGCAAGCTTTAGAATTCATTAACCTGAAAACATGCTGATGCCAGCTTTGCTGCCAGATAGAGTGAGTGAGTATAAAAAGAGGGTAGTCGGAGTGGGCTTCACTAGTTTTTGTTTTCTCTTTTCTAAATTCTTTTCCTGTAAATCTTCTGGCTGTATGTAATGTGCTTTCGGCTTCTGGAATGATGAGGTGTTGGGTGTGTGCATAGCATGACTGTTGTTTGATGGAGAGCATCGCCTTGCCGGTCTTTCCCTTTTGTTCTTTTTCGCTCTTTTTTATTTTGGGCATACAATCTTTTGATGCAAGTGCTGCTAGTTATTAAACTCTGAGAGCAACCGGCGTCATGCACTGATGTATGATTGGTTTAGCTGTCAAGAATCATGAGATGACCAGTTGGTCGCCAGTGCATGGATGCAGGTCACCAAACAGTCTGTTGGGTGGGGTGGACCTGCCCCTACCATGTCTAGTGCTGCTCATCACCAATGCAATGCATGAGCTCGTTGATCCTGTGCAATATCTTCTCTGTTCCGGGTACTGGTACTACCCCTACTAGGTTGTAAGCTGTCAGCAACAGCTTCTCTTGATCTGTTGACAAGCTAGTAAGGGGTGATCGGTCCTGCTGCTCTTTAATTGAAGCTCCGATCTGTTGACAAGCTCGGCTCGGCTAGTGCAGAGAGTGTGGACTGTGGAGTAGATCAGTCAGTAGCCGTACCGGTTTGGACCGGGGGGCGAGGTGAGTGAGAAGGCCGCGAGATGCATTGCATCCAGGGAAGTGAAGGCGCAAGGATGACGATTGCTTTACCTCTAACCATGGATCAGGCAGAAGGGTTATGTTCACCTATTAGGATGTGAGATGTGACAGGGACACAGTTGCCACGCCGCCCGACCGCATCAAGCTCCGTTGCCTCCTGCTCCTCCTCCTGTGGTAGTTATGTAAATGCACGTGCAGTGTGGGAAAGCATGTACCACGTGTTGTTAGCATAGTTGTTAAAATCTTAGATCATATGGTGTGATTTTACGACCTTGTGATCATAGTTTATCGTAGTCTACAATTTTACAATTCTAATAGTTATGAACTTATGATTCTATACGATTTGCGATAGTACTATTCGAGTTCGGATAGAGATCACAGTCGTTTCTTCAGGTACGAATTGGGTAGGATTGTTCTTCGACTTGCTTTGTTTTTTATATAAAGTTTCTTGGAGTTGCTAATTTGGCTACGGTACTGACTGTAGTATACTGGTGGCTCTGGTTTGGATTTGTTCATGGGCCACTTGGACCGACCAACCTGACCCGTCTGGAAAAAATTTCAGACTATGATTTTCGCCCCATAGCAAGACCCAACTTGAAAACTCAACTCAAATGTGCAAACGATAATGATACGTACCAGATCGTTCAGAGAGACGAACCCCTCTGTCCGCTCATTTCCGCACCTGCTCATTCCTCACGCGCCCCTTCCCCACCGCGGCATCTCTGCACCCACGCAGCAACACTCCTCTGCCGAGCCGCGCGCCTGCCCCCGACCCCATGCGCATCGCACGAGCCGTGCGCCCCGCTGCCTCCCTCTCCCTCCTCCTTGTCCGGCGCGGCGGTGGCGCCAACGCGAGCACGAGCTCTGATCCACGCGGCCACCCCCAGTGTCGGGAACCAATACTAGGGTACCTGAAGAGGAGGAGCTAAAAACCGTCAACGTGGATTTATCCGAGCAGACAAGAGTGCGACTACAGCTCTTGCCGACCCCAGGTACGCGAGCTCCGCCTCGTTCGACCCCTAAGGGTTGGCTCCGCCTCACCCGACGCCGAGGCCCGCCTCGTCCGACCCCTGAGGGTTGGCTCCGCCTCGTCCGACGCCGAGGTGAAAGGTCCTAATGGCTAGAGGGTGGTGAATAGCCTATTAAAAATTTTTGACAACAACACTTAACAAACCGGTTAGACAATTATGAGGCGAAGCAAGTGTTGTGCTAGCCTACTAAAAATACAAGTCACCTACTACAATTCTAGTTTCTATAGTTTCTTTTCACACAATGACTATGTCACTACACTAAGTTAGTGTGCTCTCAAAGACTAACTAAAGAGCCACACTAACCAAACTAACAAACTCTCACAACTAGCTACACTAAAGAGCTTGATAACTAGTTTACGGTAATGTAAAGAGAGAGAGTAAGATGGTTATACCACCGTGTCGAGGAATAAACCAATCAATCACAAGAATCAATATCAATGAAGACCAATCACCTCGGAATCAAATGATGACACAATAATTTTTTACCGATGTTCACTTGCTTGCCGACAAGCTAGTCCTTGTTGTGGCTATTCACTCAATTGGAGGTTCACACGCTAATTGGCATCACACGTCAAACCCTCGATAGGGTGTCGCACAACCAACACAAGATGAGGATCACACAAACCACGAGTAATTCACTAGAGTACCTTTTGGCTCTCCACCGGAGAAAGGTCAAGAACCCCTCACAATTACCACGATCGAAGCCGGAGACAATCACCAACCTCCGCTCGACGATCCTCGCTGCTCCAAGCCGTCTAGGTGGTGGCAACCATCAAGAGTAACAAGCGAATCCCACAGCAAAACACGAATACCAAGTGCCTCTAGATGCAAACACTCAAGCAATGCACTTGGATTCACTCTCAATCTCACAAAGATGATGAATCAGTGATGGAGATGAGTGGGAGGGCTTTGGCTAAGCTCACAAGGTTTCTATGTCAATGCAAATGGCCAAGAGAGTGAGCTTGAGCCGGCCATGGGGCTTAAATAGAAGCTCCCATGAAATATAGCCATTGTACCCCTTCACTGGGCACTGCTCGGGGTGACCGGACGCTCCGGTCAGATCGACCCGACGTAGGACCCCAGCGTCCGGTCGCTCGATGCTTGCCACATGTCATCGGCTTCAAACGCTGATCGTTCGATCTCAATGGTCATCAGTACATTTAAGTAGTGACCGAACGCGCTGCTCAAAGTGATCGGACGTAGGACCCCAGCGTCCGGTCGTTTCCAGTAAGGTTCTACTCACGATCGGACGCGTCCGGTCATGCCCGACCGAACGCAGGACCCCAGCGTCCGATCACTTCCAGTAAGCTTCTAGAGGTGGAAATTCGCGACTGGACGCGTCCGGTCACCCCTGACCAAACTCACCTAGTGTCTGGTTAGTCACCCTCTTCTCTGTGCGCTGCCACGTTAGTAGGACCGGACGCATCTTGTCAGCATCCGGTCATGAAGTGACCCAACATCCGGTCGAAGATCGACGCCAGCATCTTCACTGCTTCCACTGACCGGACGCACCAGTCCAGTTGAGGCCAGTGTCCGGTGCACTCTGTTAAATCCTGTCTTTTCTATATAGGGCGCCGGTGGCACCATCGGACTGTTCGCACTCTACGGGCGGATACTCCACCGATGAAGTTTCTAACCCTTGTTTAAATGTGCCAACCACCAAGTGTATCACCTTGTGCACATGTGTTAGTATATTTTCACAAATGTTTTCAAGGGTGTTAGCACTCCACTAGATCCTAAATGCATATGCAATGAGTTAGAGCATCTAGTGGCACTTTGATAACCGCATTTCGATACGAGTTTCACCCCTCTTAATAGTACGGCTATCGATCCTAAATGTGATCACACTCTCTAAGTGTCTCGATCACTTAAACAAAATAGATTCTACCACTTATACCTTTGCCTTGAGCCTTTTGTTTCTCTCTTTCTTCTTTTCAAGTCCAAGCACTTAATCATCACCATGGCATCACCATCATCATGTCATAATCTTCATTTGCTCCACCACTTGGAATGTGCCACCTATCTCATAATCACTTTGATAAACTAGGTTAGCACTTAGGGTTTCATCAATTTACCAAAACCAAACTAGAGCTTTCAATCTCCTCCTTTTTGGTAATTGATGACAACCCTTTCACAAAGATATGAATTGAAATTCATTTGAATCCATGTTGCTTGCCCAAAAATATTTACCATGTGTAAAAGGATATGGACAAGTTTTATGAATCCCATATGGTAGCAATTGCTCCCCCTACATATGTGCTAAGAGTTTGGATTGTAGCTTGAACATGCTTAGATAGTAAATATAGGAGACAATGTCTATCAAATGATGCTAAGGTATAAAAGATGGACCTTTGAAGCATGATACCAATCGGAGTGCACCAATATACCATCCTTAACACCATTAGTAACTAGACATACACAAAAACTAAAGTACCCCTTGAGATCAACATTAGAAGTAAGGGTCTAGTTTTCATAAAGTGAGCATGAGTCTAGTTACTTTAACCTATGCATGCTAGTTTTTTTATTTCATTATCCAAACCTACAACTAGCATACACCACACAAGCATGAATATTGAAATTTAAAACTTGTGCCACGCAAGCAAATATATGAAATGTGCATTCAAATGCACCATACAAGTTCATGAGCTTGCTCCCCCTACTTGTGTGCTCAAAATTTTAATTGATCCCCTTCCTTTGTCATATCTCTCTCTCCCTATGTCAAATTCTCCCCCTTTTGTCATTTTACTATCTTAGTACACTATTTCTATTTCTATTTTTATTTCTCCCCATCTTAGTACACTATTTCTCCCCTTAACACATATATCTTTGTTTTTCTCCACCTTTGTCATCAATGACCACAAAGGTTTAAAATGTAGATAGGTTGAGATTATCAATGTCAATCAATGGGGTGAGGATCATTTTCCCAAATTTGGTCTAATCTAGATCATTTGCCAAAGATATTTAACTCGGTTTGATCTAAGGACAAGCTTCTTCACACCTCCAAATAAGGGTTATCTTGTACCATGTTGAGTTAAACACTTATAGCTCATTTTATAGATCAAACACTAGGTTTACAAGCCCACAAACATGTCATATGCTACCACTAGACCAAAATAAGTATAGAAGCAATAGTGGTACCATACAATCATCAAATTTATTTGATTTTCATGAATGAACCTATTAAATGTGAAAGATGTCTAGATGCACTAAACATGTCCTTAGTAAGGATGTATGCCATGCCAATCAACTTTTACCTTGGATTGCTCGAAGGAGAGGCATGTCATATAAGTGGAAGGTGCATCAACACATATTTGAGAAATCCAATATGTTCAACTCATTCCTTAGCTTGCAAAACCTTTTCTCATCCAATGGCTTGATGAATATATCGGCAAATTGATCTTCGGTGCCTACACTCTCAATGCAAATGTCCCCTTTTTATTGGTGATCTCTTATGAAATGGTGGCGGACATCAATATGCTTTGTTCTTGCATGTTGAACCGGATTGTTGGTTAACTTGATGGCACTCTCATTGTCACATAGCAATGGCACTTTCTTAAACTTGATTCTAAAATCACTCAAAGTGGCCTTCATCTAAAGTATTTGTGCACAACAACTACCAGCGGATATGTATTCGGCTTCAGCGGTTGATAATGCAACACTATTTTGCTTCTTTGATGACCATAAAACAAGTGATCTTCCCAACAATTGACATGTGCCCAAGGTGCTCTTCCTTTCAACCTTGCATCCCGCATAATCCAAGTCAGAGTAACCAACTAGCTCAAACTTTACTCCTTTGGGATACCACAAACCAACATTTTGTGTATGCCTCAAGTACCTCAATATTCTCTTTGTAGCCTTCAAATAACTTTGTCTTGGTGAGGCTTGAAATCTTGCATACATGCACACACTAAACATGACATCTAGCCTTGATGTGGTCACATAGAGCAGGCTTCCAATCATAGACTGATACAATTTTTGATCCACCATATTTCCACTTGCATCACTATCCAAGTTGTCATTTGTTCCCATTGGTGTACTAATGGTTTTGCTATCACTCATGCCAAACTTCTTGATCATGTCCTTGATATACTTGTCTTGACTCACAAATGTACCATTCTTCAATTGTTTGATTTGAAGACTAAAGAAGTAACTTAACTCTCCAATCATGGTCATCTCAAACTCATTAGTCATCTGTAGGGGACCATGATGCCTAAGAGAGGGGGGGGTGAATTAGGCAACTTAAAATTCTAACTCTAAACTATGGCCTCTTTTTCTAACCCTAGCAAAACCTATGCAATAGATAAACTATCTAAATGTGCAACTACGGTTTTGCTAGTGTGTTGCTATCTCTACCGCAAAAGGAGTAATACAATCAATATAAATGCGGAAGCTAAAGAGCAAGGTAGAGATATGCAAACTCCCATCGATGACTCTGGTATTTTTACCGAGGTATCGAGAAGAGTGTAAGCTTCCCCCTAGTCCTCGTTGGAGCCCCTCACAAGGAATCCCTCGCAAGGGCCAAGCTCCCAGTCGGGTAACTCTATGGATAGCCTCGGGCCTTCCCCACGAGCAAGTGGGTCTCCGACATGCCTTCTGGCAAGCCTCTCCTGGATGCTCCCCGCCGTCTTCACTATCAAGCTTCTAGCCGAAACGCCGTGGGCCTTGTTCCCTCCGGTACATGGTGGCAGCCACACCACAACCATGGTTGGTGTGATCTCGCAAGACTACAAGCCCCTCCGATATACAACAATGGTGCGCGCAAGCACCGAGTGGTAAGAGGTATGCAAACCTCACTAAACACTAGGCCTAAACCTAGAGCAAGCGCATAAGCGATGGTCTAATCAACCTAAGCACTTCGCAAAGCACCTAATGAATCACTAAGCACTATGCAAGTGGAGATCACTAAAATGGTGTATCAACACCCTTGATGTGTTTCCTCAGCTGCACACATCTCATTTGGCCAGTTGGGGGTTATATTTATAAGCCCCACTGAGAAAGTAGCCGTTGGGGATGAAATTCTGCTTTTCTGCTACTGACCGAATGCTGATCACGTCCTGATCGGACGCCTCCGGTCGTCCCAACCATTAGAGCCACGATCAACTGATCGGACACTGTCAGCGTCCGGTCACATGCCACCAGATGCATCTGGTCACAATTTCACCGCTCTGGAACCTTTCTGTACTTGATCGGACGCTGTAGTCCTACGTCCAGTCGATTTGTCGCCAGCGTCCGGTCGTGCTTGCTGTTGCCGAGCCTCTTGATCGAAGTGTCCGATCGCTTTCCACCAGCGTCCGGCCCAGCGTCCGGTCACCTTCTGTGAGCTCGTTTCTTCACGATCTTGCATCCGGCTTGGTTCCTATTTTCATGCTTGGACTTTGCTTGATATCTTGGGTCTTCTCTTGTGCTTTTAAGGTCTTTCTTATGGTGTTGATCATTGGATCGTCACGTCGCCTTCATCCAAGTCACGTCTTGCACCCTATTGAACTGCAAAACAATCACTTACAAATTCATTAGTCCAATTTGGTTGTGTTGGTCATCAAACACCAAAATCCAAAGTAAATGGGCCTAGGGTCCATTTTCCTTACACCATCATCTTTCTAAATTCTTCACAAAAGTCTTGATTGATTGATCCAAATATGATGTCATCAACATAGATTTGCAACATAAATAAATCTTTTCCAATCTTCTTGATGAAAAGAGTGGTGTCAACCTTGCCCATCATGAACCCTTTAGAGAGTAGGAAGTCCCTCAATCTCATACCATGCTCTAGGTGTTTGCTTCAAGCCATACAAAGCCTTCTTCAACTTGTACACATGGTCGGGCTTCTTGTCATCTTCAAAACTGGGAGATTGCTCAACATATACTTCTTCATTGATGTAACCATTGAGAAATGCACTCTTAACATCCATTTGATAGAGTTTGATGTTGTGGGCACAAGCATAGGCTAGCAAGATTCTAATTGCTTCCAATCTAGCAACCGGGGCATATGTTTCTTCAAAGTCAAGACCTTCAACTTGTGTATATCCTAGTGCTACCAATCTTGCTTTGTCCCTTACTACTATCTCATCTTGATCTTGCTTGTTTCTAAAGACCCATTTGGTTCCAATCATATTATATCCCTTTGGTATCTCTAATAATTCCCATACTTGATTTCTTGTGAAGTTATTCAATTCTTCATGTATAGCATTCACCCAATCAACATCCTTCAATGATTCATCTATCTTCTTTGGTTCAATGGATGACACAAATGAGAAATGCTCATAAAATAAAGCCAATGTTGATCTTGTTTGTACACCTCTAGAAATATCACCAATTATAGTGTCCAATGGATGATCCATTGCAATATTTGTTGGTTGGGGCATTGGAACTTGATTGCTTGTATTTACTTGATCATTGGGTTGAGATGATGTACTAGCCACTTGATCTTGTTCATTGTCATGAGAGCCACCTGTACTAGCTTGAGTTGTATCATCTTGCACATTTGAGTTAGAGAGCACTTGTACTTGATCATCTTCATCATCATTCACTTGCCTAGGCCTCAATTCACCAACATCTATGTTCTTCATGGCATTTGAAAGTTGAATGCCTCTAACATCTTCCAAGTTCTCATTCTCTTCTTGTGAACCCTTGGTTTCACCAAATTCAACATCATGAACTTCCTCAAGAGTACCACTATCCAAATTCCAAAATCTATATGATTTGCTTATAGTGGAGTAGCCAAGTAGGAATCCTTCATCACATTTCTTATCAAACTTGCCCAATCTAGTGCCTTTCTTCAAAATATAGCGTTTGCAACCAAAGACCCGAAAATATGCAATGTTGGGCTTTCTACCATTCAAGAGCTCATATAGTGCCTTCTCTTTCAATGGGTGACAATAGAGACAGTTGCTATAATAGCAAGCCGTGTTGATAGCTTTGGCCCAAATAGATTGACTCACATTGTACTCACTAAGCATATACCTTGCCATATCAATGAGTGTTCTATTCTTCCTCTCAACAAGGCCATTTGATTGTAGAGTGTACTTGGCCAAGAATTGATGTCTAATTCCAAATTCATCACACAACTCATCAATTCTAGTATTCTTGAACTCACTACTATTGTCACTTCTAACTCTCTTGATGGTTGTTTCAAACTCATTGTGAATGCCCTTGACAAATGATTTGAATATTGCAAACACATCACTTTTGTCCACTAGAAAGAATACCCAAGTGCATCTAGTATAATCATCCACTATCACAAAGCCATATTTGTTACCACCAATGCTAGTGTATTGAGTTGGCCCAAACAAATCCATGTGCAATAACTCAAATGCTTTACTAGTGCTCATCATGCTTTTCTTAGGATGGGTGTTTTCAACTTGTTTGCCGGCTTGACAAGAGCTACAAAGCTTATCCTTCTCAAACACAACATCTTTCAAGCCTCTAACCAAGGCATGCTTAACCAATATATTCAATTATTTCATTCCAACATGACCAAGCCTTCTATGCCATAACCAACCCATGCTAGACTTAGTGAACAAACATGTAGATAATTTAGCTTTACTAGCATTAAAATCAACCAAGTATAGATTCTCATATCTAAAGCCTTTGAAAATTAAGTTAGAGCCATCTACACTTATGATCTCTACATCATCTACCTCAAATATGCATTTGAATCCAAGATCACACAATTAAGCCACAGATAGCAAATTGAAGTTCAAGCTCTCTACTAGCAACATATTGGATATTGCAATCTTACCAAGCCCTTTGACCTTGCCTTTTCCATTGTCACCAAATGTGATACTATCATAACCATCATTGCCATTGGTGTTGATTGAGTTGAACATTCTTGCATCATCGGTCATGTGTTGAGTGCACCCACTATCAAGAACCCAATGCCTTTCTCTGGCTTTGTAATTGACCTACAAAAGAAGATCAATTCTTTTTAGGTACCCAAACTTGCTTGGGTCCTTAAATGTTAGTCACTAAGCTCTTTGGTACTCAAATGGCTTTCTTCTTTGAGCCTATCTATGGTGCACCAATGAACTTAGCCTTTACACCATTTGCACCTTTGGTAAGCACATAGAAAGAATCAAGCTTAATGGAGGATACATTAGCTTGTGACTTCTTATTCATGCACTTTTGCTCTACATGACCAACTTGCTTGCAACTAGTGCAAAACCGACCATTGTTCTTCACAAAACTAGGCTTATGTAGCCCAATCCCTCTTTGTAGAGAGAAGCTCTTTGGCTACCCAAGCACATAAGCAAGCGGTCCTCACCACCATAGGCCTTAGCCAAGGTGTGAGTGAGCTTATTGATCTCCTTTTTGAGGTTCTCATTCTCAACCATTAGTGAGGCATCACAAGTGAAACCATCACTACTAGATGAGATGGAAGTAGAAGTACTACATGAAGGGTTAGTGGGAGCAACAATGGTAGGCATAGATAATGATTCATCAATTATAACACAAGTTAAGCCTACATCACAAATCTCAACATGCTTCTTCTCATTTTGTTCATTAAGCAAAGAGGAATGAGCTTTTTTAAGCTTCTTATGAGCCTTGCCAAGCTTCTCATGGGCTTCCTCTAGCCTCTCATGAGTTGCTTTGAGCTCATCAAGGGCTTGCTTAAGGGCTTTTACTTCCTTATTCAAGCTCTTGCATTCCCTTCTCTTAATGTCAAAGTGTTCTTTAGCATCTTCTAGCATGTCAAATAATTCATCTTTAGTAGGTTCATCATCATCACTATCACTATCATTTTTATTATCATGTTCCTCATCACTTCCATCATCACAAGTTTGTACCTTAGTGGCCTTAGCCATGAAGCATGATGGTGTGTCGAAGAGAGAAGGCTTCTCATTGATAGCAATGCTTGCAAGTGCCTTTTTCTTGGTGGTATTGTCATCATCACTATCATCATCATCATCACTTGAGGAAGCATCTCTATCCCAAGTGACCACATATGAACCGCCCTTCTTCTTCTTGAAGGTCATCTTGTCCTTCTTCTCTTTCTTTTCCTTCTTGTCCTTCTTCTTGTTATCATCTTTGTCACTATTGTATGGGCATTGAGCAACAAGATGATCTTTGCTTCCACAATTGAAGCACCTTCTTGACTCTTCCTTATTCTTGGATGAAGATTTCTTCCTTCTAGCATAGTAGCCCTTCTTCATCATGAACTTGCCAAATCTCTTGACAAAGAGAGCCATCTTCTCATCATCATCATCATCCCATGAGCCATCATCTTCACTTGATGTATCTTGCTTTGCCTTGCCCTTGGATGATGTGGCCTTGAATGCCACACTCTTCTTCCTCTCATCCTTCTTCTCATCTTTCTTCTCCTTCTTTTCTTCCTTCTCATCATCATCTCTATATGTATCATCGGTCATTATATCTCCCAACACTTGGTTTAGTGTCATGGTGTCCAAACCACTTCTCACTAGAATAGTGACCAATGTGCCAAATCTTGAAGGCAAGCATCTCAAGAACTTGTGGGAGAAGTCCTTGTCCTTCACCTCTTCTCCAAGTGCTTTGAGATCATTGACAAGCACTTGAAGCCTATGAAACATCTCCGGCACACTCTCATCCTCCTTCATCTTGAAGCTTGCAAACTTCTCTTCGAGAATGTATGCCTTTGCACCCTTCATGACTTGAGTGCCCTTAAATGATTCCTCCAATTTCTTTCATGCCTCATGAGCTCACTCAATGTTCTTGATTTGATCAAATGTTCTCTTATCCAAAGCATCATGGATGGCACTAAGAGCAATGTCATTATTTTGGAGTAGCATTTCTTCGGCGACGGTGGGAGCCTCTTCATCATCAATCTCAATCTTGGTCTCTACCGCCTTCCAAACCTTCCTATTGATTGACTTGATATAAGTTATCATCTTAGCCTTCCAATAGGGATAGTTTGAGCCATCAAATTAGGGTGGCTTCTTGGTGTTGTTGATTTGAGCCATTTTTACACCGAAGGTTGTTAAGCCTCAAATCACGGTGACCTCGCTCTGATACCACTTGAAAGGTCCTAATGGCTAGAGGGGGGTGAATAACCTATTAAAAAATTTCTACAACAACACTTAACAAACTGGTTAGACAATTATGAGGTGAAGCAAATGTTGCGCTAGCCTACTAAAAATACAAGCCACCTACAACAATTCTAGTTTCTATAGTTTCTTTTCACACAATGGCTATGTCACTACACTAAGTTAGTGTGCTCTTAAAGACTAACTAAAGAGTCACACTAACCAAACTAACAAGCTCTCACAACTAGCTACACTAAAGAGCTTGATAACTAGTTTGCGATAATGTAAAGAGAGAGAGAGAGAGTAAGATGGTTATACCGCCGTGTCGAGGAATGAACTAATCAATCACAAGAATCAATATCAATGAAGACCAATCACCTCAGAATCAAATGATGACACAATGATTTTTTACCAAGGTTCACTTACTTGCCGACAAGCTAGTCCTTGTTGTGGTGATTCACTCACTTGGAGGTTCATGCACTAATTGGCATCACACACCAAACCCTCAATAGGGTGCCACACAACCAACACAAGATGAGGATCATACAAGCCATAAGCAATTCACTAGAGTACCTTTTGGCTCTCCACCGGGGAAAGGTCAAGAACCCTTTACAATCACCACGATCGGAGCCAGAGACAATCACCAACCTATGCTCAACGATCCTCGCTGCTCTAAGCCATTTAGGTGGCGGCAACCATCAAGAGTAACAAGTGAATCCCGCTATGAAACACGAACACCAAGTGCCTCTAGATGCAAACACTCAAGCAATGCACTTTGTCGACGAAATATGGTCGGTAGTCTACCTAGGGGTATGCCCAAGGTAGTAGATTGTCGGCAGACAGATGTGCAAGCTACAAACAAGATGGTGACGCAAGACAGACACGAGGTTTTATCTAGGTTCGGCTGCCGTAAAGGCGTAATACCTACGTCATGTGTCTGATTGTATTATTGTATGTCAATGAGAGATGTTTTTAGAGGGATCCCCTGCCCGCCTTATATAGTCCGGGGGCAGGGTTACAGATCTGGAAACTAATCCTAACCAGTTACAATTGCCATAGGTGGCCGGATAAGGATTCCTATTCTAACCGACTAGGATCTTGCTTGATCTCCAAATCTGCCTTGATTCCTTGCGTGGGATTCCGAACAGATTGGCCGGGCCGCGAGTCGTCTTCTAGTGGGCCAGACCCCCTGGTCCTGGCCGGCCCAATCCTAGCCGTAAAGGTATAGGGGTTAATACCCCCACAGCTAGTCCCCGAGCACCATGTATTATGCTGCGACACGCCGTTTGATCTCCTTTGGCTAATGCGATCCGTCTTCATGTCATCTCTAACTGGTTGAAACATTAACCAATCGAATGTGCTAGCATTCTGGTTAGAACAGAGAGCAGTAGACCACGATTATAGCCAAAGATTCCGGTTGTCCGAAGAATGCATGGTGCTCTAAAGAAAAAAGAAAAAAGATTTCTTTCCTTATCAAGTGTGCCCACTTGTATTTCTAAAAAGAAATGTAAGTGACCCTTGGACAATAGTAGTTCTGGCAAATAGTCAGAGCATAGGGGTCGATAAAATAAGCACATTCACCGCAAGGTGAAGTGTGCCCACTTAGTCCCCGAGCCTGGTAGTAGGTGACATAAGCATGTGGTGCCAGGGTCTAAAAAGAATTCCCACTGAAGTTGAGAATCCAATCGTTGTACAAGCAATACGAGATGCACCGGCAGGTGCATCGTACTGATGTAGTCCCCGAGCTTGCTAGAAGGCGAGGTACCAGCCTTGTAGCAAGGTCTAAATAAATGCCTCTTGACTGTATGTGAGTACAAATCACATGTAGTCGAGGAGAGCGGTCTCCGAGCAATGTTCGGAGAGTGGTTGGGGTAGTCCCCGAGCATGAAAGTGGTCGGAATAGTCCCCGAGCACGATAGTGGTCTGGACAGTCCCTGTGCATGATGGTGGTCTGGACAGTCCCCGAGCATGATGGTGGTCTGGACAGTCCCCGAGTACGATGGTGGTCTGGATAGTCCCCGAGCACGAGAAGTGCGGCAAAAAACCATATGCCACTTGTACTATATTTTTTGTGTATTTATTTGTTTACTTGCTCTGTCAAGTCCAATCTGACATGTCTGGTCAAAAAAGTAGATGGGTATAGCACGTCATACTGCCTTCTTGTCTTTTCAAGCAAACAGTTGCGTGGCACCTGTAAGTAGGTGCGTTAGCGTGGGCCCTCTCACACTGGTAACGAAGAGGCGCATACACTAGCAACAAAGAGGTGCATATATTGGCATAGATCTCGAGGCTATGAAAACAATCGTCTACGGCGCGTGTGCACATCTCCCAAGAATCTCGGGTAGACGAAATGGCATAACTCTTGGTTAAATACAGTATAGGATTGGTAAGTTACTTTTTACTAAACCCCATTGCCATTCACAGCTGCAGCCTTCTTCTTCCTCTTACCAACCCTAATACCTCCAAAATCACCACCAATCAATCCTCCGCTAGTTCCTCGTTCATCAGCAAGGCTAGATTCATGGCGAAGGAGTGGTGGAAATCGAGAAGCAACGAGCAGACCATTGAAGACCTCGTCACCATGGGGGTACTCCACAACAAGGAGCTCCTAGGATGGCGTGCTCTAGAGGGCGAGGGGTACCCCGATCCACAACCAGGTGAGATCGTGGTGTTCGAAGTCTTCTTTAAGCGGGGATTTGGGGTTTTGATACATCCTTTTCTTCAGGGACTCTGCCTTTACTACGAGATTGGGATTTGCAATCTGCTTCCCAACTCGATCCTCTTTGTCGCCACTTTCATTCATCTTTGCGAAGCATATGGCGGCTTTCGGCCCCATTTTGATTTTTTTCACCATCTTTTCTGTCTGTGGAAGAAAGGAAGCGGTGGCTCGAAGATAGCCAAAGGTGTGTACCTCAACCTTCGTGATGGCATGAAAGCCTAGTACCTGCACTGCCCATGGAACACGTCGCTTAACGACTAGTACAAGAAATGGTTCTACATCCACGAAGAGCCAAACATGATCACACTATGCGACATGGGGTTCATTCCGGAGAAGAGGACAAGTTGGTCAAAGAAGCCTGAGCACCTAGAACAGATTCCAGAAATATTTGGGATGATCCCGTGGAAAAAAACTGGATGGTCCGAGCATGGTCGGGAGCTTCATCAGCCGACGGATCCAACCCTGTCAGAGGAGGGTACATCCTGGCTATGAGTACCAAGGTAGCATGGACTCGACGAGGATGAGGCAGGGGGTGCTTGACAAAAACGAAGTCAGAGCCAGAATTGGAGAGCTATTTAACTTAGCTAATCCAAATTATGTCAGATTAAGCGACATCGAGCACGCTTTCAAGCTTGCTCGACCTCCCCCAAAGGTAACTCATCTTGCCTTGTACCTGTAGTCTTATATTGTGGTAGAAACTTACTATGTTCACTCCCATTTGTTTCCTAGATTAATGGTTGGAATAGAGAGACAGTGTTTGTGTCGCCTCCCCCTGGAGTAGATTGGCCACAAGGAGCTATCCCAACCACCTAAACCAGTGTCGGGATCGAGGATGTCCACTGGGCGATGCTCAGAGCTGGAGAGGAGGCAGTGACCAAAGCTGCTAGTAAGCGGCCGGTGGCCAGCAAGCATCGTCAGGTGATTTTTACTTTGTCGGACGATGACGCAGAGGAGGGAGAGGATGCAGACACCTTTTGACTCATCCCTCAAAAGAGGAGGAGGCAACTAGAGTCGATGGAGCAAGGTGGCTCCTCCATGCCGGTGGGACCTACATCGCCGACCACTACAGCGCGAAGGACAAGCGGCGGAGGGGTCGAGCACCATGGCCCAGCGACAGTGCTGGATGTAGAGGGAGACCAGGAGTCACCCGCACAGCACGTGGAGCAAGCACGACTGAAGAGACGCACCTTCACCACATCATTCCACGCTTCCAACATGTAAGTATTTGTAACCTTGATATAAGCTAGCGATTTGCATTGAATATGATTTCCTTCTAAACTTATCTCAGATGTACTAGCTCGGCATCCATCGAAAGTCCAGACCAGCTAGCCGGTAGCGGCGTGGCTCCACCAGCAATTTCAAAGCAGACTGCCCAGCAGCCGGCCATCGAGGAACACATAGTAGAAGGTCCATCGGGGCCTCAACAAACAAACAGTCAGACAATAGTCCCCGAGCAGGGGGTCGAGGGAAGAGCCGAGCCAAGCATGAGTGCTCTGAGCGCTAAACCTGCTGAGGGCAACACCTCAGCATCAAGGGTAACAGAACAGACCGAGGAGCAGCGGCTGGGGGTGAGAGCACAGAGCATGTTTGTCGATGCTGCAGCCTGTGGGAATGCCATAGTGATCACAGAAGCTGCTAACTCCGAACCAGCACTGAGACCCGAAGAAGAGCCCGAAGAGGATGAAGTGGAGGAGGTCCTAGGCCATCCACAGGACAAGCGACAACATGTGTATGTGTCGCATTGGCGGAACGACCAATGGGTTGTTCATGAGGAAATCCCAGAGGTCGAAGAGACCAAGAAAGTTGAACGGGTGGCGAAACGGCTGGTGATGGAGATCCAGGTAAGCTTTGCTTCACCACCTGATCTTGCTATATAGTCAAGCTATCTTACTTAGCTATCTGCACATAGGACTTAATGAAGACCGCAAGGTACCACAAGAAATGCTTCGACCAGATCGAGGGGATCACTGCAAGCAACAAGGAGCTGACGGTGGAGGTGGAACGCTTGCGCCAGTGACTTGAAGCCGCCAACCATGAGAAGACGGAGCAAGAGTCCCAGAACTAGAACCTGGTCGTCCAGCTCAGTAATAAAGAGAAGGAAAGAACAAGTAAGTAGCCACTTTATCACAATGAATACTGACATGTATTGTTGCATTGTTGGTAGTAACAGCTGTAGTGTAGGCTTAGAAGCCGAAGTGGTCCATCTCCGAGAGGAGAACAGTCGTGCGGTCGTGGAGTGTGATCACCTGAAAGAGGACAATAGAAAACTAGCGCACGACCAGTCGTAGCTCTGAGACCACACGACCAAGATGACAGAGGAGCTAAAAAGTAAGTTTTCCAAACCCCTTTGCTCATTTTTGTTGCCTACCATAGTTTGGCGTAATATAGCATCAAAACAGCATGTACGATTTGCAGTTTTAAAAATCAATGCAAAGAAGCATCTGGAAGCCATGATAAAAGATCGTGACGGCTGGAAGGCATAGTGCTAAGAGATCACCAAGGATTGGGACACCTAGAAAAACCGGTGCCAGGAGGTGGCAACGGGCATTTTGCCGGTCCTTAACCTCATCGATCCAGCGCTAACAGAGGACGCGCCAAGGACGCCGTAGCTGGGATTGATTGATAGATGCCAAAAGGCATGGGGATGGTTCCAGGAGTTCGTGAGGGAGGCAAGTGAGTACACAGGCGCACACATGCTAAGCATGGTACATGCTCACTACCCCTTAATCTATCTCAAGCGCCTGGAGGCTGGATACCCAAAGGAGGTAGATCCAGACAAGGCTGGGGAGCTATGGATGACCCAGCTGGACTTGTCGGCGAAAATAATTGGCAACACTAACCTATGTGGAGGAGGGACAGCACCTGTACAGGGAACACCATCAACAAGTCAGCTGGAAGCACCGACATTTTTAAGCCAACCAGCGAAGCCTACGGTCTCGACCAGCCAGGCGTCGGCGGGGCCATCTTCTTCAGCTCGACTAGTGCAAGAGTCCACGAGACTCGAGCACGATGTCAGGCCCAGTGAGCAGCAGGTGCCACGTGCCCCGACCAGCCATTAGTGTAGGCTATAGCTGTAGAAGAAGATGTAGTTGTGTTATTGTAAACTTGGACCTTTTCAGACAAGCTTGTAATAACGTAATTGTATGACAACATGAGCTTGTTTGTTTTGTAGAAAACATTTTTAAGCTCGGACATCGTACCGATGTAACTAAGTTAGAACATGTTGACATTCTGTTTAGTTGTACCAGTTCAGTTGACATGTCATCCTGAAAGGTTTATATGGCCCTGGTTTGTCTTGTGGTCGGAGTGTGAGGTGCGTAGCTTGTGCACACTTAGACACACACAAGTCAAACCAGAGGGGACTTGCTGATCACCCATAGCGTAGAGAGCAGATCCCATGCACATGTTGGGAGGAACCGGAGACAGGGCCTGCTCCGAAAACCTAAGAAGGAATGGTGGTCAGTTTTGACTGGTTGAGTTAAAATAACAATAGACTTTGAAGTGACTCATTAGAGTGGTCAGAGAAATCATAATAGCTTTATTAAATTAAACCGAAAGTACAAGAGGGGTACATATCTCAGTAGTTAAGCATAGAAATGCCTAAGCTTGTCGATGTGCCATGAATTGGGTACGTCTGTACCATCTAGGTGAGCTAACCTGTAAGATGTTGGTCGCGTAACCTCCTTGATCATGAAGGGCCCTTCCCATGGGGTTGCGAGTTTGTGAACGCTAGCCTAACTCATCTTCCACTTTAGGACCAGGTCCCCAACCACGAAGAACCGCTCCTTGATGTTCTTGTTGTAGTACCTACGCAAAACAGCAAGGTATTTGGTTGTACGTACACAAGAATCGAGCCACTTCTCTTCTGCACTATTCACTTCTAGCTCCCATACTTCATTGGCCTTGTCTTCGTCGAAGTTCTCTACCCGTGCTGATCTGAAGGCTATATCTGCTGGGAGCACTGCCTTAGTGCCATAAACTATAAAGTATGGTGATACGCCAGTATTGCGACTAGGCTAGGTTCTGAGACCCTAGACCATGGCTGGTAACTCTTTGAGCCATCTTCCGGGAGCTTTGTCATTTTCTCTATACATCCTCTTCTTAAGTGCGTCCAAGATCATACCATTTGCCAGCTCGACCTATCCATTAGCTCTAGGGTGCGCCACTGAGACGTATTTTACTACTATGCTCCTTTCATCGTAGAAGTCCCAAAAAGCATTCTCGGTGAACTGAGTACCTAGATCAGTGATGATGCTATTGGGTATGCCAAAGTGGTGGATGACCTAGTCGATGAACGTGACAGCCTTTTCTGAAGATGCCTAGACCAAGGGCATGTACTCTATCCACTTGGAAAATTTGTCGATCAGCACAAAGACGCATGTAAATTTCCTAGGGGCCGGTTTGAAAGGCCTGATCATATCCAATCTCCAGCATGCGAAGGGCTAAGAGGCTAGTATTGTCTGGATCTCGTGTGCTGGTATGTGGATTCTCTTGGCGAAGAACTGACAACCTTCACAATGGCGGACTAGCTTCTCTACATCGGCTACGGCTGACGGCCAATAGAACCCTGCTCGGAAAGCCTTGCCAACCAGCGTTCTCGAGGCCACATGGTTGCCGCAGGAGCCAGAGTGGATTTGGTCCAAGAAATGTTCACCATCCTCCTAGGTTATACACTTCATCAAGATTTCCTCCTTCGCGTTCTTGCGTCACAATTTGCCATCGACGAGCAGATACTGCTTACTACGACGCATCAGGTGTTTGTTTTCTGTTCGATCGGTGTAACCGCTACCATCTGTCAGGTACTTGATGAAAGGTACTCTCCAGTCAGACTCCTTAGTGGTCGGAGGTGGTTTAGTGGTGTTTAACGCCAGAACCATAGCCACCAATAGCTGGTCTGGAGGCTTGTCGACCGTAGGATCTTTCTCTTCGATGGAAGGCGTGAGCAGGTCTTGAACAAATACACCATGTGGGACTTTGGCTCAAGATGATCCTAACTTTGATAGCGCATCTGCTGCTTGATTTTTGTCCCAGACCACATGTGTGTACTCGATGCCATAGAACTTGCCTTCCAGCTTTCTAATCGATTTGCAGTATGCATCCATCTTTTTGCTGGTCGTGTCCCAGTCCTTGTTGAGTTGGTTGATGACCAGAGCCGAGTCTCCATAGACATAGAGACGTTTGACACCGAGCTCGACTACAATGCGCAGACCATGTAGGCATGCTTCGTACTCGGTGGCGTTATTAGACGTCGGGAAATAAATCCTGAGGACGTATCAGAGCTGCTCCTTGGATGGTGACATGAAAAGGACTCCTGCTCCTGCACCATCGATGTTGAGAGAGCCGTCGAAGTACATCTTCTAATACTCGTCGGGCCCCTAAGAGGCAGGTGTGCTTAAGTCTGTCCACTCGATGATGAAATCGACAAGTGCCTGAGACTTGATTGTAGTACGGCTTGCAAATTCCAAGGAGAAAGGGCATAGCTCCATTGCCCATTTGACGATGCGCCCATTCGCATCCTTGTTGCGAATGATGTCTCCCAGAGGGTACTCGGTCATGACCACCACACGATATCCGTCGAAGTAGTGTTTCAACTTTTGGGAAGTTATCAGTATGGCGTAGATTAGTTTCTGAATCTATGGGTACCTGGTCTTGGATTCATTAAGTACCTCACTGATGAAATAGATTGGTCGCTGTACCTTGTAGACATGGCCAGGCTCATCGCGCTCGACCACCATGGCAGTGGAGACCACTCGATTAGTTGCCGCAATGTAAAGCAGGAGGGTTTCGTCTTCTCTAGGAGCAGTGAGGATAGGAGGTGATGTAAGGAATTGTTTTAGCTATGTGAAGGCAGTGTCTGCTTCCTCCGACCACTCAAACTTCTTGGATGCTTTGAGCAGCTTGAAAAACGGTAGTCCTTTTTTGCTTAATCTTGATATGAAATGACTTAGGGCAGCTATGCATCCGGTAAGCTTCTGAACATCCTTCACCTTTTTGGGTGGCTTCATGTCTAAGACAACTTTGACTTTCTCTGGGTTAGGGCATATGCCGTCGTGACTGACGACGTTGCCAAGCAGTATACTAGAAGGAACACCAAAGATGCACTTCTTTGGGTTTAATTTCCATTAGAATGTGTTAAGGGCTGCAAAGGTGCGTTCTAGGTTGTCAACAAGGGTATATGCTTCCTTGGTTTTGACAACTACATCATCAACATAAGCCTCAACGAGGTTGTCTTTTATCTCGTCTTTGAGGTAGGACTGTATGGCACGTTGGTAGGTAGCCCCGGCGTTCTTGAGCCCGAACGACATGGTCGTGTAGTAGTAGGTGCCGAAAGGCATGATGAAGGATGTCTTGATCTGGTCATCCTTTTTTAGAGCGATCTGGTGGTAACCAGAGTAGCAATCGAGAAAGGAAAGCAGCTCACAACCGGCAGTTGAATCTATGACCTCGTCTATGCGAGGTAAGCTGAAGGGGTCTTTAGGGCAGGGTTTGTTGAGATCAGTGTAATCAATGCACATTCTCCATTCATTATTCTTTTTGCATACAAGAACTGGGTTAGCTAACCACTCCGGATGATACACTTCTTTGATAAATCCGGCTGCCAAAAGCCATGTAACTTCTACCCTAATAGCCTCCTTTTTGTCACAAGTGAACCGTCGTAGCTTTTGCTTGATAGGTTTGGCCTTGCCATCGACATTTAAGGAGTGCTCGATCAAGTTCCGAGGTACACGAGGCATGTCAGCGGGTTTCCATGTGAACACACTCACATTGCTCCTCAAGAACCTGATGAGCGCGTCTTCCTATTTAGGATCCAGATTGGCCCCGATAAGGGCCGTTTTGCTGGGATCGCCGTCGACCAGCTGGATCTCTTTGTGCTCTTTGGACTTGATGTTCTTGCGTTGGGCCTCGAGCTCTGGGATCTCTAGGTGATCAGCTAGGGTCTTCTTGGCATCGAATGTGGTCTTGGCCATGCGAATAGAGGGGTCATGAGCCTCTGCTATTTTGAAGCTGTCATCCTCGCAGGTGTAAGCTACGTACACATTGCCCTTAAGAGTTAGAACCCCCTTCTTAGTAGGCATCTTGAGCACCAAATACATGTAGTGAGGTATGGCCATGAACTTGGTGAGCGCTAGTCGACCAAGGATAGCATGGTAGGTGCCTTCGAAGTCAGCAACCATGAAGTTGATGTAGTCAGTGTGGAAGTGGTCTGGGGTACCAAATTGCATAGGTAGCATGATCTGCCCGAGAGGTGTAGAGCTCTATCCGGGGAGAACACCCCAGAACTGTGCCTCGTATGGCTTGAGATCAGCCTGGGTTATCTTCAGGGCTGGCAAACTATTCTTGAACAGTACATCAATGGAACTGCTGCTGTCAACCAGCACTCTATCGAATTGAACCTTGTTGATACACAGATCGAGAACCAGGAGAAAACGCCCTGGCTCAGGTATAGCAGCCCATTGGTCCATTCTGCTGAAGGAGATCTTGCGTTGAGACCAAGGAGGGAGCCGCGGATTGGCGATGTGGTTGTCGGTGTTGGCCATGTTCAAGCAGGCGCGGGCGAACAGCTTGCATTCTTGTTTGGTCTCAATGGACACTTTGCCCCCAATGATGGTGTGGACGCAATCGATTGGCTTGATGTACTTGTGACGGGGATCCGTGTCTTCATCATTGTTGTCCTCGTTGCGCTGTTCCCCTGCGTCGTTAGACTTGTTGGATGTATCCAGAGCCTATTGATGCATGTAGATAGATTTGAGAACACGGCAATTCTCCATGGTATGGTTTGACTTGGGATGGAGCTGGTAGGGCCCTTTCAATGCTTTGGTATAGTCTTCTTCATAGTTATGACGCCCGCCACCCTTTTTAACGGTGTTGACCTCGCCGTCGTCTTCCCAAGCATGCTTTCCCCTGTAATCATCATGGTGATTACGCCGCTGATTACACTAGTCGCGGTGGTCGCGGGAGTCATTGCGCTGGTTGCGGCGGTCAAAATTGTCGTTACGACCATGGTTGCCATGGTAGTCGTCACGGTGTGGGGGGTGGTCGGAGCATGGAACCCTTGCTGCTTCTTCGATAATTATCTTTTTAGCATCATCGGCATCCGCATATTTTTTAGCAGTGGCTAGGAGCGCTGTGACTGATTCAGGTCTCTTGCGGAGGAGCTTGTCCCTTAGGGCATCATGGAAGCAGAGACCAGTGATGAAAGCCTCGATTGCCTCATTGTCAGAGATTGATGGGACCTTGATGCGCATCTCCAAGAAGCGTCGGATGTACTCATGCAGTGGCTCATCTTTGCGATCTTGAATCCACTGCAGATCATATTTGTTGCCGAGTTGCTCACAAGTAGCAATGAAGTTGTCGATGAATGCTTGCTTGAGCTCTTGCCAAGAATCAAAGTAGTTCACCGGCAAGCTGACCAGCCATTGGTGGCCTACATGGCCGACAGTGACTAGGAAGTAATTAGACATGATGTGCTTGTCAGCCATGGCTGATCTGCATGCAGTTTCGTAGAGCATAACCCATAATTCGGGGTTCTCCTTGCCATCGTACTTCTGAAGTTTCTCGAGCTTGAAGTTCTTGGGCCATATGACTTGGCAAAGGTGAGAAGTAAACTGCTTCAAACCCGGAGGGCCATGGGTAGTATTGTATTCCATACGGCGATAGCTTTCATGGGATACACGATCGTTGGCTCTTTGGTTAATGCGATCACGCAGATCGCATTCTCCGAGGTAATGGCGGAGATCGTTATTGCCATCACGGCAATCCTAGTTGCCACCCTGGTTAACCCTACAACCGCAGTTATCACGGTGATTGTTGCAGTTGTCTTAGCGGTTGTCGTCCTAGTAGTTGCGGCGGTTGTCGTCCCGACCACCATCATGGCCACCATTTCTGCCTTGACGGTTGTCTGATGGGTCATTGTTGCACGAGCCACGTTGGTTGGGTGGCTGTGAGTGACTTGAGTACTGGCGGCTGTGGCTTGACTCGATTGAGATGGATAGAGCCCAGGCTTGATTTACAATCTCTACGGTCTAGGCCATAGCAGCCGTCAGGTAAGCTTATATATCATCACGAACTGCCTGGCTTTCCAGGGTATTGGGTAGTCATTGCATTGTCGCCATAGCAACAGCTACGTTGGCGCTTGGAGTCCTAAAGACCTATTTGTCCCCCACCCTGTCAAAGGCATTGTTAAGGTCGCATGGCTAGACCCTTACGCGTCATGCCTCCTCTTCTGCTTCGGCTTTGATTTATCGGTGATTAAACCGGTCAATATTGTGTGCTTCGCGTGCTAGCCTTTCTTATTCTGTTTCACCAACTGCCGGTGGTTCGTCATTACTGACAACATTGATCAAGTCCCCTCGCCTTGGTGGGAAGGATGGGAATCGTGGGAACCCCGGAGTGTGGTCTGGGATATCTAGATCGTATTCAACGCCTTCATCGTCATGATGCTAGAGCTCGGTGTGGACAGAGGCGTTAGATGCGATGCCGGACGAGGAGCTTGAGCCGCCCTCTTGAACTATGTGGACGGATCCTTCTTGATAATCCTCAATCCGGACCATGTTGATGAAGTTGCGCAGGCCATAGGGCTAGGCCTGGTAGTTCTCCATCGAGGCTTCGTACTCGGAGAGCCAGAGACCCGTCGTGGGGGCTGGCCGGCGATGAATGAAGTGTCCTTCAGGAGTAGATGTGACCATGAGATCCGTACTGAGTCATGCAGGATGACTGGCCCAAGCTGGTCGAGTAGATCTATTGTGGGTAGCGGTTACCTGCTCATTAGGTTGACTTTGAATCGAACTTACCAGAGCTAGGGTTTTAGCAAGTTTGGTGCCGACCCGATCGATAGAGTCGAGCAGGTCGATGTTGTCGATATGCCTCCCTTTGTAGCGAGGAAGTGGATGACGGGTTATCGGCGTGGCTGAAGACGATACTGGCATGGCCGGAGCCAGATCCACCGTGGTCGGAGCCGTAGCCGATGCAGGTGAAGTAGTGGTCGACGTAGATTGAATCTGCACCTCCTCCGTGGTCATGGCGATGGAGTCGTTGGAGCTTGTGGTTCAGGTGATCTGACCGATGGTGAATGTGAGGCCGTTCGGCATAGCCATGGAACTGGAGATGATGACCATCTTGTTCGCTTGGAGAGCAGTACGCACACCCCCTACCTGGCACGCCACTATCGATGAAATATAGTCGGCAGTCTACCTAGGGGTATGCCCAAGGTAGTAGATTGTTGGTAGACAGATGCGTAAGCTACGAACAAGATGGTGATGCAAGACAGACACGAGGTTTTATCCAGGTTCGGCCACCGTGAAGGCGTAATACCTACGTCCTGTGTCTGATTGTATTGATGTATGTCAATGAGAGATGTTTTTTAGAGGGGTCCCCTACCCACCTTATATAGTCCGGGGGGCAGGGTTACAGATCTAGAAACTAATCCTAACCAGTTACAATTGTCATAGGTGGCCAGATAAGGATTCCTATTCTAACCGACTAGGATCTTGCTTGATCTCCAAATCTGCCTTGATTCCTTGCGCGGGATTCCGAACAGATTGGTTGGGCCATGCGTCATCTTCTAATGGGCCAGACCCCCTGGTCTAGGCCGGCCCAAGCCTAGCCGTAAGGGTATAGGGGTTAATATGCCCACACACTTGGATTCACTCCCATTCTCACAAAGATGATGAATCAATGATGGAGATGAGTGGGAGGGCTTTGGCTAAGCTCACAAGGTTGCTATGTCAATGCAAATGGCCAAGAGAGTGAGCTTGAGCCAGCCATGGGGCTTAAATAGAAGCCCCCTATGAAATAGAGCTGTTGTACCCCTTCACTAGGCACTACTCAGGGTGACCAGATGCCCTGGTCAGATCGATCGAATGCAGGACCCCTATGTCCGGTCGCCCGATGCTTGCCATGTGTCATCGGCTTCAAACGTTGATCGCTCGATCTCAACGGTCATCGATACATTTAAGTAGTGATCGGACATAGGACCCCAGCGTCTGGTCATTTCCAATAAGGTTCCACTCATGACTGGACGCATCTAGTCATGCCCAACCAGACGCAGGACCCTAGTGTCCGATCACTTCTAGTAAGCTTCTAGAGGTGGAAATTCATGACCAGACGCGTCCGGTCACCCCTGACTGGACTCACCCAGCGTCTGGTCAGTCACCCTCTTCTCTATGCGCTGCCACATTAGTAGGACCAGACACACCCCATCAGTGTCCGGTCAAAGACCGACGCTAGTGTCTTCACTGCTTCCACTGACCAGACGCACCGGTCCAGTTGAGGCCAGCGTCCGGTGCACTCTATGAAATCCTATCTTTTCTATACAGGGCATCGGTGGCATGGGCAGACTGTCCGCACTCTATGAGTAGATACTCCACCGATGAAGTTTCTAACCCTTGCTCAAATGTGCCAACCACCAAGTGTATCACCTTGTGCACATGTGTTAGCATATTTTCACAAATGTTTTCATGGGTGTTAGCACTCCACTAGATCCTAAATGCATATGCAATGAGTTAGAGCATCTAGTGGCACTTTGATAATGGTATTTTGATATGAGTTTCACCCCTCTTAATAGTACAGCTATCGATCCTAAATGTGATCACACTCTTCGATCACTAAAACAAAATGGCTCCTACCACTTATACCTTTGCCTTGAGCCTTTTATTTTTCTCTTTCTTCTTTTTAAGTCCAAGCACTTGATCATCACCATGACATCACCATCATCATGTCATAATCTTCATTTGCTCCACCACTTGGAATGTGCTACCTATCTCATAATCACTTTGATAAACTAGGTTAGCACTTAGGGTTTCATCAATTTACCAAAACCAAACTAGAGCTTTCACGAGGCCGTGGGCTCCGCCTCGTTCAACCCCTGAGCGTTGGCTTCGCCTCGCCCAACACTGAGGTTGCAGGCTCCGCCTTGTCCAACCCCTGAGGGTTGGCTTCGTCTCACCTAATGCTGAGGCCATAGGCTCCACCTTGTCTGTCCCCTGAGGGTGGCTCTGCCTTGGCCAGTACCGAGGGTTGGCTTTGCCTTGTCTGGTACCGAGGCCGTGGGCTCCGTCTCACCCAATAGAGACCCATATCACCGCCAACCACTCTAAGACCAAGCATATGGGTCTGGGTCAAAGCTCTGACACTAGGGAAGCGATTGGCATGCCCCGATGAACCCATGGCCGCGATGGGTCTTACTTGGGGACTCACATTAGGAACAGCATCGAGCGTACCAGTACTATTCTGCCTAACCCTCATACAAACACTAACAGGCATGTTAGTTCACCACAATGTCCACTAGGATGGAGTGGAGGGCCACAACGGAGAGATGACGCCTGCATAATGCGCCAGTGATAGACAGGGCCATGATGTGGAGCTGTCCCTATTGACTTCTACAGGGTCGGTGGGATTCACGTGAAGGAAAAAAAGGACCTAGCGATCCTAGAGGACTTCTTATCCTTCTCGTTCTCCTCTCTTCCCTCTACTATAACCCCTACTTTCCCTTATCCTATAAAAGGGAAAGCAGGGCATCCCATTAAAGGGATCGCACATTGGACACTCAATCCGAGCACATCCGAACATATCCAAACTCATCCGAACTGATCAAAACTCATCACAACACACCACCAGAGACTTGGGACCTATCCCTCTCTCGGCCGTTTGTAACCCCTACTATAAACCTTCAGTGCTAGTAACACGAGCAGTAGCAACAAACTGGATGTAGGGACATTCTGCCCGAACCATTATAAACCTCATGTCCTCTTAGCACACCATCTGGGCTAGATGCGCAATAATGCAAATTTACTTGTTGGTGGCAACTCAAAACACCAACAGTTGGTGCACCAGGTAGGGGCCTTTTGCATGTCTCGACATCCACACCAGGCCTTGAATGGCTAGTCACAACCTCAGCTGGGTCTCGGGCGTGCACATGCGCTTGGGGGACCTGGACTTCATCATCACGGTGGAGGAAGAGTTGGCAATGGCTCTGCCACCATCCGACCTCTTCACTCCGCCGACCTCAACTCAATCACCAAGGCGCTTGAGGAGCTGCAGCTGCATGCCCTGAAGGCTTGCACCCTCAGAAATGACTAGCTCCTCAACTTTGACCATGGGAGGCTTGAGCGCTAGCTCAGCGTCTTCCTAGGACCTCGGTCATCCTAGGAGGACCTGCACTGCCTCACCTTTTTGTTCGCCAACAAAATGGCACAGCTTGCCAAAGGGGAGCCACTCTCTCTGGAATACCTCATCCAGAGTGCCCCAACAGTGCTCCCATTCGATATCCACAATGCCGCAGAGACCGATGACCACCCCGTGGCACAACACGCGCCTTCATCCCCCACGAACAACGGGTTCATGGGGGTGACCGAATATGTCATGGAGTCTTTCCATGACCTCCTCATGGGAGAAGTGGAGTCACCCTCCGGCTCTGACTCTAGCAGGGGAAGTCATCACCCCTCTCGTGAGTGTTTCATGGTAGGTACCCCTAAGGGATGCGTCGAAATCATCCATGAAGAGGAAGCTACCCCGATGAACGACCTCAATAATGAGGTCGAGGGGGAGACAGTGGCCCTGCCTCGCATGTGGGTGGAGCAGCTGAAGGCCCGACACCAAGAGCTCAAGGAAGCGTGACTCCAACTCGAGCAGGAACGCTCGGAGCTCGATCGAGAGATCGAGCGCCATGGAGATGGTGGGCATGCGCACGCCGTGGCCCACAACATGAACTGGAGGATCATCGCAGACGATGAAGCCCTCCCACACTTTGCTTGGGTGAGCCAGAACATCACTGCTATGGTGGCCTTGCTCCATGGGCTTCCAGGGCCCGCGATGCCCGAGGATCATTGGGCCCACCATGAGATTCGTACGCTACTTGAGCGTGCGGCGGCATAGGAGGCCGAGAGCTCACTGTCTCAGCGATGCAAGCTCGGTGTCAGTCAGCGCACACCCATGGAGTGACCCAATAAGGACGCGTCAGTCCACTAGGTGCCACAAGGCAGCAGGCAGTGCACCACGGCCTTGGTGCATGAGCATCTCAGCTGCAACCATGATGCATGCGGCACCCTCAATGCCCATAGATGTGTCTACGATGATCCAAGAGAGGGAGCTAGCCATGGCTATCACCCTCAATGTGGCGGGCATTATGACATCGATGAGGACCAAAGCCTGAGCCCTAGCCTGCTGGGGCCTCAGGCCTTTGGCTGACACATCCTCAACATTGCCTTCCCACCAAGGTACCGACCATCAACCAACATCCCAAAATACTCTAGGGAAACAAAACTCCGGACTGTGGCTCGAGGATTATCGGCTTGCCTACCAAGCTAGTGGAGCGGATAACGATGATTTCATTATCCGCAACCTTCCATTGTTCTTGACCAATTCAACATGGACATGGTTGGAACACCTTTTGCCCAATAGAATCCAAAGTTGGGTGGACTTGAAGATCTTTGTGGGGAATTTCTAGGGCACGTACAAGTGCCCTAGGAACCCTTGGCATCTCAAGAACTGCTGACAGAAGGCTAGAGAAACCCTTCATGGGTACATCTAGCACTTCTCCCAGCAGTGCAACGAGCTGCCTAATGTCGCTAATGCCGACATTATAGGAGCTTTCTTGTCTGGGACCACCTGCAAGTCCCTGGTTCACAAGCTAGGGCATAAGGGCCCATGAACCACCAAGGAGCTCCTCGACATCGCCACTAGCCACACCTTGGGCAAAGAGGCGATCAGAGCGATCTTTGATCGCCTCAAGGGCAAGGCAAAATAGGACGAGGACACCGGCAAAGGCGCCTCCAACCATCCCATTTAGAAGAAGAACAAGCAGTGGCATTAGGGCTCACTCATGGTAGCCATCGACTGCATGGGGGTCAGAAGCCCACGAAGGGCACTCCAAACCACTTTGAGAAGTTGCTCGAGGGGCCATGCCCGAACTATGCCTTCCCCATCAAGCATCTATACAAGAACTATGACCTCATGAAGTGGTTCTTGTCTAGAGGCTCCAACAAAGGGGAGGACGAGAAGGACCCTGACCCGACCATGGATGATGTCAAGGGGAAGGATAGTGGCTTTCTGATGTTGGACAGCTACCTCATGATCTTTGGAGGGTCGGTGGCCTATGACTCCAAGCGCCGCCAGAAGCTCACGCATCGCAAGGTCTATATGGACGAGCCAGCCACGCCTACCTTCCTCTGATGGTTGGAGTCTGCTATAACCTTTGATCGGACCGACCACCCAAAGAGCGTCCCACAACTAGAGAGATACCCGCTCGTGGTTGACCTGATCATCGACATGAAGTGGCTCACTAAGGTGCTGAAGGATGGAGGTAGCGGCCTCAATATCATGTACGTCGAGAGGCTCGACGCTATAGGCATCGATCGAGCGTGCATCCGGCCGACCGGAGTGACTTTGCACAGCATTGTGCTAGGAAAGTAGGCCATGCCACTTGGGTAGATTGATCTGCCCATCACCTTCAGGGGTCCATCCAACTATAGGATGGAGACCCTCATGTTCAAAGTGGTTGGGTTCCATGAAACCTACCACGCCATCCTAGGACAACCATACTATGTGAAGTTCATGGTCGTCCCTAACTACACCTACCTAAAGCTAAAGATGCTAGGCCTAGGTGGGGTCATCACCATCGACACCTCCTTCCAACATGCCTATGAGTGCGAGGTGGAGTGCTATGATCACGCCATGGCAATCATCGCCTCTAGAGAGCTCACGACCATCAGGAAAGAGGTCACCGAAGAAGCACCTAACCCCAAGCGGTCGGCTAGATCTTTTGAGCCAGTGGAGGGCACCAAGGAGGTCCTCATAGACCCCAACAACCCTGAGGGCAAAGTGGTGTGCATTGACACCACGCTTTCCTCCAAATAGGAAAGCGCGCTCATTGGCTTCCTTCGTGTCAACAGAGACATCTTTATGTGGAAACCCTTGGATATGTCAGGCATTCTAAGGGAGGTCACCGAGCATGCCTTGAAGATCCGCCTAGGCTCCAAGTCGGTGAAGCAACACCTATGTCGCTTTGATGAGGGGAAACACAGGACCATCGGTGAGGAGATCAAGGATCCTATAGCGATGCATCCCCATTAAATAGGGGAAGCGTTTGTTGAGCGATATCCACAGTGGGGTCTATGGTCACCATGCCATGCCTAGAACCCTAGTCGGAAATGCGTTCCAACAAGGCTTCTACTAGCTGACCGTAGTAGCCGACATTGAGTAGGTTGTGCGTACCTACGAAGGGTGTCAGTACTACGCTCGGTAGACTCACCTACTAGCCCAAGCGCTCCAGATGATCCCCATCATGTGGTCATTCATGGTCTAGGGCTCTAGAGGCTATACCCACTTGCTTGTCACCGTACATAAGTTTACAAAGTGGATAGAGGCTCGGCCGATCTCCACGATCAAGTCTGAGTAGGCCATGCTATTCTTCCTCGACATCATCCATCGCTTTAGAGTCCCAAACTCCATCCTCATAGACAATAGCACGTAGTTCATTGGAAAGAAGTTCCTCCGATTCTTCAATGAATACCACATCTGAGTTGATTGGGCCGTCGTGGCGCACCCCACACAAACGGGCAGGTTGAGCGCATGAATGGCATGGTTCTATAAGGCCTTAAGCCTAGGATCTTCAACCGGTTGAACAAGTTTGGCGAACGGTGGGCCGCCGAGCTCCCCATGGTGCTTTGGAGCCTAAGGATGACACCTAGCTGGGCCACCAGCTACACACCATTCTTCATGGTCTATGGTTCCGAGGCCATCCTCCTGACCAACCTCAACTATGGAGCGCCAAGGGTCAGGGCGTACGATGAATAGCAAGCTAAGGCATCCCTCAAGGACGCCATGGACCAACTAGATGAAGCATGCGACATTGCCCTCCTCCGCTCAGCCAAGTACCAGCAGGCGTTGTGATGGTACCACATCCATCAAGTTTGGGGTCGGGCCTTTAGCGTCAGAGACCTGGTCCTCTGCCTCATCCAAAGCAGCAAGGATAGACACAAACTCTTCCCATCATGGGAGGGACCATATGTCATCACGGAGGTGCCCTAACTAGGCACCTACAAGCTCAAGACCGTCGACGGCGAGGTCTTCACCAATGCCTAGAACATCAAGCAGTTATGTCGCTTTTATCCTTAATAAACGCACACTTTCTCTTATCAATTTTGCTATCAAACACCCTGACCTTTAGTGACACCCGACCCCAGCAATGGTAGGGGACCGATTCTCACTCGGGGGCTAATAAGAGCGTGCATATCCGGTAGACAGTCTCTATGTCCGACCCTTTCTCATGATTAAGATCCAAAATTGAAGTTTGCGAAAACAAACACAGAGTAAAACTGGTCGGACTATGAGAAACCCACACCTCAGCGGCTATGGCATCTTTGCTCACCAGCATAATCAGAGTTTTTTTTTCCACACCCTGGGCTTTTTGGCCTTAGCCACGAAAAGAGTCGGTACGTGTTTAAGAGTATGTCTGCCTAGGAAACATTCTTTGTGCCCAACTCCCTTTAACGTTAAGACCTAGGAGCTAGGGTTGTGGGGACAAACTCTGAGTATAATTGGTCAAACTATGAGAGAATTATGCCTCAGTGGCTAAGGCGCCTTTGCTCACCAGTGTGATCAGAATTTGCTCACCCGCACCCCGAGCTTTACGACCTTAATGACAGAAAGGGTTAGAATGCACTAACCTTTTTATACAAAAAGGGGATAAGGGCTGAAAAGCTGTTTCACTGTAACAAAATTTAAGAGCTTGTCTATCGCAGAACCGACCAATTTATAAGAGCATAAATACAGTGGCAGCCCACAAGCGGTCGCACTGTCATACTTGAGCCCATATAAACCTAGTAGTCCGTTGAGTACCACGATAGGTCTCGATAAATGATCCACAAACAACCAAGATCGTATAGGATTCAACATATATGTCACATATTACATAAAGTTTACTGATACATTTTATCCATCAGAGTTCGGAATAGAGTTATTACAAACCAAGTTTGATAGATAATAGCGGAAGCAAAAATTAAGTTCGAAACTAGCATTTTTCAACATAGTTTAATACAGTGCCAACATACGATCACAGTCCACAAAAGCATATAGAAGGATTCATAAGGATGCCTGCCCGAGGCTTACTCCTCATCCACAGTGGGATAAAAGCAATTCTTGCAATACCCATGATACACTATGCCATATGCAACAATGGGAATAAAACCCTGAGTACAAGAAGGTACTCAGCTAGACTTACCCATCATAAACCAGAAATAAATTGACTCTAAGGATTATGCAAGGCTTTATAAGTGGAGGTAGCTTGACAACATTTTGCATAAAAAGCGATTAACTCAATTATATAATTACACTTCGGTCATCAAGTTAATTATAGCTATTCATCTCTAGATTAGCAACTATCCTATGCCAAACATGTGTTATATCATTTTAGAGCATACAATAGTAACCATAGCAGGTGTAGTAATTCCATATTTATCCAAACCATCAACTTCCATAATACAATTACTACGATGTTGGGGCTAGCCAAGTTTCTCACTATCCGGGAGAGACGGCGATTCGAATCGATTTCAACCAGCTAGGAATTTATTCGTAATATAAACCCAGGCATACCACGTGAAGGCAGCCTTAGGTCACCTTTGGTACAACTTAGGAACAAATTCACGGGTCCATATAGCGCTGCACAATCAGGGACTGACGGTAGCTAGGTCGCTCAAGCCATGCCTACCCACAGTCCTGGACCAGGTCGCTCAAGTCATGCTTGCCCACGGTCTATTGATCTGCTCCCCGCAGAGGGCACACAATAGAACGAGGCCCAGCCTTAGTTGAGTTACTTGGCTTCACGGTCGGAACGAGTTATCCGGCCAGCTAAGTGATAGGCATGCGTTCAATCTTATCAAAAGTGCCAACAACGGTACGGTCCCTAATTGGCACAGACAGAATCACATGAGTCAACCTACACATAAACTCCACCCGGCCTCCATTTACATTACCCCATGGTTCTTTTCCACAATAGCAAATATAGTCAACCATGCTTCGGTACCCACCTATATCTCGCAGGTGACAGGAAATCACCCAACTTCTACCGGTCTAAGCATGGCTAAGCATATATTCGATCCTGGACCTACATAGGGTTAAAGGTGTATATATCTGGACAAGGTAGTTCCATGCATCAAGTGTTTCCAATCAACTCTTATGACCTAATGCATCAATCATAAAGGACTCAAGTAATATTTTGTAAAACACTAGAAGGCTTAGAATGCTCTAGGTCTTGCCTTTTAGAAAAGAAGTGGGGCGGTGATTAGGGCACTCCGAGAGCTCTTCTAGATTTTGCTCCTCTTCTTCGAGAACTATGGCTTGAGGAATCTCCTGCTGGTCACCTTCCTCTTCTTCGTTGAATTCCAGTAACGTTATCTCCTCGGTCGATCCTATATGCATGATCGTGGAATAAGATATCGCGAATGCATGTTTGACGACAAGTACCATATGGTAAAATGTGATGAATGCATCCTTGTAAGTATTTTCAATAGCATGGTGTAAAGGTAACAACAAGTGCATCCTATTTTACTGAGTAGGTGCATATCTCTTCCTAATTACTTAATCAAACACTTCTGCAATTCATTTACTAAACCACAAAACAACAGCTACTTGTTTTACCCATAACCGGAGTTATATACATCAAAATCATATGATTGTGGACATTCTAGAAAGCTTACAAAATTTTCTACAACTTTATTTTAATACTCTTAAGGTGATTCAATAGTTATCTAGGTCAAACAAATTAGTCAAGCATATATGTCCAGAAAATAAACATTTCAGACAACAAACTTGTAATAGCTACAACTCTTAAACCCTAAGGCCTATGACCATGAAAATTTAGGACAAGGCAGATTAGTAAGTTATCTACAACTTTGTTATTAACAAGTTTTACAGCAAAGTCCATTATCCACATGAAATCATCCACACAATCAAAACAATACATGCAACCATCTTTTTGAATTACAAAGTAATAATTAATTAATTGCATACAAGCAATGGCTTCCAAGCCTTACTATGAACATCAACAGTTACTATGCATCATAAGAATCATAGAAAACATCATGGTCAACCCCAATTTAATTACTTAAATGCCTTTATTAATTTAATTAAATAATTAGGGTAAATAACAACCATACACCAAATGTGCAAAATAAATTCTCATAAAATTACAGTGGCTTCCTAGTTCTCACAATAGACTACCGTGAAAACTTCATACCATTTGGACATGTACAACATCCTATGCAAAATTGACAAGCTAGCAAGGGTTATTTTAGTGAAAATAGTAAACCCTATAGAAAAGTGTCAAACAACAGATTATATATTTTTCCTAGCTTCATATTAGTGCCATACTACTGTACAAAATTTTGCATAACAATATGTTACATAATTTATCCCTACAAATTTCCTTAAAAAATACCATTTATTAATAGATAAATAGAAAGACCATATTTCAATCAAGTTTACTGAAAGTTTAATATTTTTCCTAGCTAGATCATGTAAACACAAGACTAACAAAATTGGAATCATGATTTCATCATATTTCTAGCTCAAGATATCTAATTTACAAGTTTACTAACATTCAAAAAACACTTATTTAAATACATTTTAATCACCAATAAAAATATCAGAAACTGTACATATCATATTTTTAAAAAATACTACACTTCCTAAGGAACATAACAAAATTTGGTTCATAAGATTTGGATCTCTAGAACTCCACCTATCATTTTTCAAAATTTGCATCAAATCTAAAATTAAATGAACTATCCTTCAGCAATGAGCCACTGATAGCCGAGACCCATAGGTCAGTCGGACCCGCATGTCATTGAAAGCAAAACAGAGCAACAGCATAGCTCGACGTGGACCAGTCGGAGTTCGCCGCCGATGACCCTCTCTGGCGACGACACCGACACAAGAGTGACCCCCAAGACCTCCCACATCGATTGAGCTACCAAATTGAACCTATTGCCACAGCTACGCATGACATCGGCGGTCATGGTGGCGCGGGGGAGCGGGACGACGACGAGGCGCCGGAGCCGGCTGAGGTGGCTCGATCTAGGGTTACGCCGAGACTCTACACACTATAGCGATTCTAGTGCACCTCCTATCACGGCGAAAGGAGGTTGGAGACAGTGCAGCCACGGTGATGGAGTACGACGGCGAAGCAACGACGAGGACCGCGCGCGCACAACGGCTTACCATGCACTTCTAACTAGCAATGTGGGCGCGGTGATGCAGTGGGGTTACAATGGCACTACTTCAGTGGTGGAGGAGCGAAGTGACGCTGCGCAAGGCGAGCGAGGTGTTCGACAATGGCGACGGCGGCGCTGTCTGCTGCTGCGGGTGAGCGAAGGAGGAGGCAGAGAGTGAAATGAGAGCGCGGGAAGGGAGCGAGCGAGTGCGGGGCACGATGTGGCTCAACATGGCCTGGCTAGGCAGGACACCAGCAACATGCGGCCTCCACTGGCTCCACATGGTGGTTGAAGCCTGAAGATGGCCGGCACTGTAGCGTGATTCAGTTAGGCCATCAGAGGTGAGTGATCTGGCCTAACAACGTGAATTGACAATGTTCAATCTCCTAAACCATGAAGAATTAGTGCCAACAATCTAAACCAAAGTTGTATCCCTATATACTAGCTACAATTCTTATTTAAGGATCAAGGTCTAATTCTAAACGGTTAGTGAGTAAAATCATCTCAAAGTCGAGCCTGTCGACACTGTCAGTTCAAGTGCTAGAAACAGTGAATTGTTGAATCTTGTGAGTCAAATTCAAGCATGTTAGGATCTGAACTAGCCTATGACCTAAAAATAAAAGTTGTTGCTCTACTCAAATACTACAACTTTGCTTTAGTGAACACCTCCATGCAAAGTCTCTATGACATAGTTTAAACTAGGTCAAACATGACTTAGTGACCAAACTAGCCCTAGTCATGAATACCAAAGTTGTTCATAATGACATTCTAAACATGTTTAATGTATTGCTAAGGTCACACAAACATTTCATACATTGGTAACATAAAATACTTCCTAGGTCAACATGTAAATCATCACTTAGGAGCTTAAATTAGACAAAAGGGTATACATGAACAATGTTCCATTAGTCATCCTTAGTGTAGCTAAGGTGTTTTAGTAACTCACATCAACCATTTACATATATTCACTATGATCATAAGCATATACCAAGGGAACATGAAATAACAAAGTATGTTTCATATGTTTCAATCATATGTTTCATATGCAAAAGCTCATATATGAATGCTTGATGAGTATGCTCATGCAATGCAAGTCAAATTATGCAAGCCTAACACCTAGGGTGTTACATTGTCCACTTAGTACAAGTTCGCCGCCTGGCTTATCTACCTAACTAAGTATTTGGGTGGGATGTTCTCAACCCACATCTCCACAAGTAAGTTTTGTCCCAGCGGATAACACAAGTCGATCGGACGACTTGGCCGCTGTCGAGAAACATGAAGGGAGCAAAAGGATGCCCCACGTGGGTTATATCGACCCCATCACGAACGACGAACCCGGATTCTACTCGATCAGGTTCGGTAAGAGCTCCAATAACCCATCACTCGTACCATCAAGGTAAATCCTATGCCCAAGTTGATCGAACGGCTCAAAGCCGCTGTCGAGAGACGGGTCACCCTTTCTTTATGCGCATTAATTTCACTACCGAGCTCCTAACCCTAGCAACAGCAGGGGATCGGGCATCGCTCGGGGGCTGGCAGGAGTCTCTATGAAGTAGACATTCTCTGTGCCCGACACCTCATTTTAAAAAAAACTAGAGGCAGGGTGTGCGGAGATGAGCACTAAGTAAAGCTGGTCGGACTGTGAGAAACATATGCCCCGATGGCTATGGCATCTTTGCTCACTAGCGCGATCAGAGTCTTTGTCCCCGCACCCATGCTTTAGCCTTCACCTTCTCGGGAAGGGTTTGGAGGGGTCCACCTATGGAATCTCCATCGAGGAGAGGCCAATGGGTCAACCAAATTAGTTGAACATCTTGGCCCACTGCCGAGAGATGGATAGGGAGTAGTGGGATGCCCCATATAGGTTACGCCAGCTCTGTCATGAATGTCAAACCCAGACCCCACACGTACATATCCGGTAAGAGCTCCCCGAACCCATCACTCTAGCCATCGAGGTAACTTTACCGACCCCAACTTTTTCTTTTCCATTGCATGATCATTCATTCATCCATTCTCATGCATGCATTCATTTGTTCATTCATACATACATTCATTCATTCATCCCATACATTCAAGCATTGCATATGCAATTGCTGCATCACAATGCTTCGTGTCGTGTCACGAAGCGATAGTCGTCTCATTCGATATGAGCGGTGACTGACCGAGGTTCGAAGGCTAGCCCACGAAGGGCTTGAGGCCACCTTATGTCAAATAGAGCCAGGGGAGAAAAATCGAGATGAGCCCTAGCGGCCTTGCCCGACCCTGCTCAGAAGCGGACAAGGACATCTTGACCTTTCTTGTTCGATTCTAACCTCGAGACAAGCCCATAGAATATCCATCGAGGAGAGGCCAACTAGCCACCTAAGCCTATCGAATGGCTCAGGCATCTGCTGAGAGGTGGGTTAAGGAGTAGTGAAATGCCATATGAGGGCTCTACCGACCCCGTCAGCTGATGACGGACCCAGATTCCACTCAAACATGCCTATTAGCGAGCTCACCAAGCATGACACTTGAGCCATCGAGGCAAGTATTGTTAGCTTAGCCCCTTTGGTTGTGGAAACCGAGGACGGGGTGATGCATAAAACATGGCCGAGCCCTACCGAGCACCATGATGCTCGGGGGCTCAAGCCGCCCGACCCTAAATTGGGAGACCAAGGTTTGAAGGCTGGCCCATGAAGGGCCCAAGGTCACCTCACGTTGAACAAGAGCCAAGGGAGAAAATGCAGATGAGCCCCAACAACCTTTGCCCGACCTGCCTAGAACAGACAAGGTCATCTCAACCTTCTCGTTCGATCCTAACCTCCAGCCAAGCCCACAGAATCCCCATTGAGGAGGCGTCTATTGGAAGGCTGGTTAAGGAGTGGTGGAATACCACATGAGGGCTCTACCGACCCTGTCAGTGGATGACGGACCCGGATTCCACTCGAACATGCCTGTTAGCGAGCTCACCGAGCATGACACTTGAGCCATCGAGGCAAGTGTCGTTAGCTTAGCCCCTCTGGTTGTGGAAACCGAGGATAGGGTGATGCATAAAAGATGGCTGACCCCTATCGAGCCCCACGGGGCTTGGGGGCTTGAGCCGCCCGACCCTAAATCGAGAGACCAGGGTTCGAAGGCCGACCTGCAAAGGGCCCGAGGCCACCTCGTGTCGAACAAGAGCTAGGGGAGAAAGCGCAGATGAGCCCCAGCGGCCTTCGCCCGACCCACCAAGAGGCGAACAGGGTATCTCAACCTTCTCGTTCGATCTTAACCTCGAGTCAAGCCCACAGAATCCCATTAAGGGGAGGCCATCGAGCCACCTAAGTTGCCCTCTGGAATGACTCGAGTATCTGCTGGAAGGCAGGTTAAGGATGAAAGCTCTAGTTTGTTTTTGGTTAATTGATGAAACCCTAAGTGCTAACCTAGTTTATCAAAGTGATTATGAGATAGGTAGCACTACTCCAAGTAATGAAGCAATGGCGAAGATCATGACAATGGTGATGGCATGGTGATGGTCAAATGCCTAAACTTGGAAAAGAAGAAAGAGAAAAACAAAACGCTCAAGGCAAAGGTAAAATTGTAGGAGCCATTTTGTTTCGGTGATCAAGACACTTAGCGAGTATGATCACATTTAGGATAGATAGACGTACTATTAAGAGGAGTGAAACTCGTATCGAAATGCAGTTATCAAAGTGCCACTAGATGCTCTAACTCATTGCATATGCATTTAGGATCTAGTGGAGTACTAACACCCTTGAAAATGTTTGTGAAAATATGCTAACACATGTGCACAAGTTGATACACTTGGTGGTTAGCACATTTGAGCAAGAGTGAAGAAAATAGAGGAGAAAGGAACTCAATCTCACTGTTTTCACTATGACCAGACGCTGGTCTTGGGTGGACCAGTGCATCTGGTCGGGCGTAGTAGTGAAAATGCCAGCATCGGTCTATTGACCGGACGCTGGGTCTGAATTGACCAGACGCTGGAAGTCCAAGTCCGGTCGAACTGATGGGTCAGCACAGCATCCAGGGTTTTGCACCGGACGCTGAGGTGTGTCCGGTCAAGGTGGACCGGATGCGTCCAGTCAAAGAAAACCTGGTTTGGAACCTTACTGTAAACGACCGGACGCTGGGGGTCCAGCGTCCGGTCACTTATACCGGGGCATCCGGTCGCCACTTAGCCGTTGCGATCAGGTGGTTCCTATTGAATGGACAATGACACGTGGCTTACATCAGTTGACCGGACGCTGGGTCTAGAGTCTGGTCAACATGACCGGAGTGTCCGGTCAACCCGTGTTATGCCCAGTGAAGGGGCATAATGGCTCTATTTGATGGGGGCTTCTATTTAAAGCCCCATGGCCAGCTCAAGCTCTTACTCTTGCACATTTTCATTGACATAGCAACCTTGTGAGCTTAGCCAAAGCCCTCCCACTTATCTCCATCATTGATCCATCATCTTTGTGAGATTGGGAGAGAATCTAAGTGCATTGCTTGAGTGATTGCATCTAGAGGCACTTGGTATTCATGTTGCGCTGCGGATTTCGCTTGTTTCTCTTGGTGGTTGGAGCAGCGGTGGTGGATTGGCACGAGTTGGTGATTGTTCATGGCCATCTCTGGTGATTGTAAGGGGAGATGTACCTTCCCCGGCGGAGTGTTGAAAGGTAACTCTAGTAAATTGCTCGTGTCATTGAGTTACCTCACTTGTGGGTCGGTTCTTACGGTGTCCTATCGTGTGGACGAGGTTTATGAAACACCTCTTAGCCACCAAACCACTAAGTGTTGGTCGACACAACGGGGACTAGCGTGTTGGCAAGCACATGAACCTTGGGAGAAAAATTAGTTGTCTCTTGTCATTTGCATTCTCCCGGTGATTGGCTTAATATTCATCTTGTGATTGGTTCATCCCCTACACGACGGTATAATCACCCTACTCACTTATTTACATTCTTGCAAACTAGTTGATACAAGCTCTTTAGTGTAATTAGAATTGAGAGCTTGCTTTATTATTTACATTCATCTAGTTGAGCTCTTTAGAGTAGCAAGGTTGAGAGCTCTTAGTGAGTAGTTACATAGCAAGTTTGGGTGTCTAAGTAATCATTGCAACTAGAATTGTTGAATAGGTGGCTTGCAACCCTTGTAGAGCTAGAGCAAGTTTGCATTACGCTATTTGTCATACTAATCAAATTGCTCTAGTTGATTTGTAGATTTTTAAATAGGCTATTTACTCCCCCCTCTAGCCATTTTAGGACCTTTCAAGTGGTATCAGAGCCGTGGTCACTGTTTGATTGAAGGCTTAACAACCTCGATGTCAAATTATGGCTCAAGTTGTGTTCAACTATGTGGGGGGCAAACCACGATTCTTTGATGGCGCATGCTATGGTTATTGGAAGAGAAAGATGAGGATGTATCTTGGTTCAATCAATGATCAAGTATGGGAAGTGACCGAGAATGACTATGCTATCATTGATCCCGATGATCCAACCAATCAAGATAAGATCAACAAGCAATGCAATACAATGGCTTTCAACACCATATACAATGCCATTGATTCCAAGGTGTTTGAGCAAATCAAGGATTGTGAAAGAGCAAATAAGGTGTGGAAGAGATTGGAGGAAACATATGAGGGTACACCGGCGGTGAAGAGTGCCAAGTTGTATATCCTCAAGGACAAGTTGACAAGTTTCAAGATGAAGGATGATGAGAGCATTCCGGAGATGTTCCATCGATTGCAAGTCATTGTCAACGACTTGAAGGTATTGGGAGAGAAGATTAAGGATGATGATGTCTCCCATCGATTCTTGATGTGCTTACCTCTAAGATTTGAGATGTTAAGATTGCTCATCATAAGAGGAGGATTGAAGGACATTACCCCCAACTAAGTACTAGGTGATGTCATGACACAAGAGACATACCGTGTGGAAAAGGAGGGGGATGACAAGGATGACAAGAAGGAAGAAGAGGACAAGAAGAAGAAGAAGAGTATAGCATTCAAGGCTAGCTCATCATCATCTAAGAACAAGGGCAAGTCCAAGAAAGAATCAAGTGACGATGATGATCTTAGTGACATTGATGATGAAGCCATGGCCCTATTTGTGCACAAGATGGGCAAATTCATGAAGAAGAAGGGCTATGGTGTAAGAAAGAGAAGAGATCACACCAAGAACAAAGAATATGTGAGAAGATGCTACAATTGCAAGAGCCCTGATCATGTTGTAGCAAATTATCCCTACAATAGTGATAATAATGAAGATGAGAAGAAGAAGCACAAGAAAGATAAGAATAAAAAGAAGGAAAAGAAGGAGAAGAGAATGACCTTCCAAAAGAAGAAGAAGGGTGGAGGTTATGTGGTCGCATGGGATAGTGATGGCTCTTTGGATAGTGATAGCTCTAGTGATGATGACAAGAAATCTATCAAGAGAGCACTAGCAAGCATCGCCATCAACAAGAAGCTCTCCATCTTCGACACTCCATCGACATGTCTCATGACAAAGCCTACCAAGGTAAAATATGATAAGAGTGATGATGATGAATGTGAAAGTGACTCTTGTAGAAATGATAATGATGATGATGATGATGAGGAGTACTCCAAGGGGGAGCTCTTGGACATGTGTGAGCAAGTGCACACTTGCAATGAGATGAAGAGAAAGGAGTGCAAAGAATTGCGCAAGAAAGTAAAATTTCTTGAGCAATCCTTTGATGAGCTCAATGCCACTCATGAGGGGCTAATGGATGCCCATGAGAAGCTTGGCAAAGCTCACTCTAAGCTTGAAAAGGCGTACTCCTCTCTCATTGAGCAAGTCAAGAAGGAGGAAGCTAAGAAGGAGCAAGTGATAGTAACATGTGATGTGGGACTAACATATGATCTTATTGATGAATCTTTTCATGAACCCATCTTTGTTGCTCCCACTAACACTTCTTGTAGCACTACAACTTCCACTTCACCTTTGAGTAATGGTCTCACTTATGATGCCTCACTTATGGTGGAAAATGAGAACCTCAAGAAGGAGGTGAATGAGCTCACTCGTGCCTTAGGCAATGCCTATGGTGGAGAAGCCCACTTGCTAAAGTGCTTGGGTAGCTAAAGATTTTCTCTCAACAAAGAGGGATTAGGCTATACCTCCAAGAAGGGCAAGGCGGCCTTTATCACTCCCAAAGCTAGCTTTGTGAAGGGCAATGGTTGGTTTTGCAATAGATGCAAGCAAGTTGGGCATATAGAGCAAAATTGCAAGACTAACAAGAATAAGCTACCTAATGTATCCTTAATCAAATTTGATTCTTGCTACATGCTTTATAAGGGTGCCAATGGTGTGAAGGCTAAGTTCATTGGTACACCAATTGTGAGCCCAAAGAAGAAGGCCATTTGGGTACCAAAGACCTTGGTGACTAACCTACAAGGACCCAAGCAAGTTTGGGTACCTAAAAAGAATTAATCTTCTTTTGTAGGTAAATTATAAAGCCGGAGGAAGGCATTGGGTGCTTGATAGTGGGTGCACACAACACATGACCGGTGATCCAAGAATGTTCAATTCAATTAATGAAAGCAAGAGCAATGGGATTGATAGTATCACATTTGGTGACAATGGCAAAGGCAAGGTCAAAGGACTTGGTAAGATTGCAATATCTAATGACTTAAGCATTTCCAATGTGCTACTAGTAGAGAGCTTGAACTTCAACTTATTGTCGATAGCTCAATTGTGTGATCTTGGTTTCAAGTGCATATTTGGTGTGGATGATGTAGAGATCATAAGTGTAAATGGCTCTAACTTGATATTCAAAGGGTTTAGATATGAGAATCTATACCTAGTTGACTTCAATGCTAGAGAAGCTCAATTATCAACATATTTGATCACTAAGTCTAGCATGGGTTGGTTATGGCATAGAAGGCTTGGTCATGTTGGAATGAAACAATTGAACAAGTTGATTAAGCATGACTTAGTTAGAGGCTTGAAAGATGTCACATTTGAGAAGGACAAACTATGTAGTGTATGTTAAGCCAGAAAGCAAGTTGGTAATACACATCCTAAGAAGAGTATGATAAGCACATCTAAGGCATTTGAGTTGATGCATATGGACTTGTTTGTACCAACCACATACACTAGCATTGGTGGAAACAAATATGGATTTGTGATTGTGGATGATTTCACTAGATACACATGGGTGTTCTTTCTTGTTGACAAGAGTGATGTGTTTGCAACATTCAAATCATTTGTCAAAGGCATTCACAATGAGTTTAAAACAACAATCAAGAAAGTTAGAAGTGACAATAGTAGTGAATTCAAGAACACTAGAATTGATGAATTATGTGATGAATTTGGAATTAAACATCAATTCTCGGCCAAGTATACTCTTCAATCAAATGGGCTAGTTGAAAGAAAGAATAGAACCTTGATTGATATGGCAAGATCAATGTTGAGTGAGTACAATGTGAGTCATTCATTTTGGGCCAAAGCAATCAACATGGCTTGCTACTATAGCAATCGACTCTATTGTCACCCCATGATGGAAAAGACGCCTTATGAGCTATTGAATGGAAGAAAGCCCAACATAGCATACTTCCGGATTTTTGGTTGTAAAAGCTATATATTGAAGAAAGGCACTAGATTAAGCAAGTTTGAAAAGAAATGTGATGAAGGTTTTTTGCTTGGCTACTCCACTACTAGCAAGGCTTATAGGGTTTGGAATTTGGCTAGTGGTATTCTTGAGGAGGTTCATGATGTGGAGTTTGATGAAACAAATGGTTCCCAAGAGGAAGATGAGAATCTAGATGATGTAAGAGGCACTCAATTGGTCAATGCAATGAAGAACATGGACATTGGTGAGTTAAGGCCTAGAGAGGTAATTGATATTGAAGATGACAAGAATCAAGTGCTCTCTAACTCAAATATGCAAGCTAGTGGTTCTCATGATCAAATCCAAGCAAGCACTAGTGATGGCAATGTGCAAGATCAACAAATGGCTAGTTCATCATCTCAACCAAGTGATCAATCAAATGCTAGCAATCAAGTGCAAGTGCTTCAACCAACCAATGTTGCAAGAGATCATCCATTGGACACTATCATTGGTGATATTTCAAGAGGTGTGCAAACAAGATCAAGATTGGCTTCATTTTGTGAGCATTTCTCATTTGTGTCATCCATTGAACCTAAGAAGATAGATGAAGCTTTGAGGGATGTTGATTGGATCAATGCTATGCATGAAGAGCTAAACAACTTCATAAGAAACCAAGTATGGGACTTAGTTGAGAGGCCTAAGGATCATAATGTGATTGGAACCAAGTGGGTCTTTCAGAATAAGCAAGATCAAGATGGGATAGTAATAAGGAACAAAGCAAGATTAGTGGCTCAAGGTTACACTCAAGTTGAAGGTCTTGACTTTGGAGAAACATATGCCCCGGTTGCAAGATTGGAAGCAATTAGGATCTTGCTAGCTTATGCTTGTGCCCACAACATCAAGTTGTACCAAATGGATATGAAAAGTGCATTTCTCAATGGGTACACATCAATGAGCTTATGTATGTTGAGCAACCTCCCGGTTTTGAAGATGAGAAGAAACCCAACCATGTCTACAAGTTGAGAAAGGCTTTGTATGGATTGAAGAAAGCACCTAGAGCATGGTATGAGAGATTGAGGGATTTCCTACTCTCTAAGGGATTCAAGATGAGAAAGGTTGACACCACTCTTTTCACCAAGAAGCTTGGCAATGACTTGTTTGTAATGCAAATCTATGTTGATGATATCATCTTTGGATCAATAAATCAAGAATTTTGTGAGGAGTTTGGCAAGATGATGGCAAGTGAGTTTGAGATGTCTATGATTGGAGAACTTAGTTACTTCCTTGGTCTTCAAATTAAGCAAATGAAGAATGGCACATTTGTGAGTCACGGCAAGTATATCAAGGATATGCTCAAGAAGTTTGAAATGGATGAGAGTAAAGCTATTAGTACACCAATGGGGACAAGTGGAAGCTTAGATAGTGATGCTAGTGGCAACATGGTGGATCAAAAGATGTATCGGTCTATGATTGGAAGCCTACTCTATGTGACCGCATCAAGACCGGATGTGATTGAAAGCATCTAGGCCCCTATTTGGATTTCGGTGATTAATGTCAATACAAGATTACTATGACTAACGTGTGTTTTGCAGAGACAATTAAGTTAGGTCATGGTAATGGAGATCGATTGGGCAATCGAGGTTGTCATGCCCCTACGATGGAAATCGTTTCGGTTTTCAAAGGTTGGACGACAAGGTTAAGGATAACTAGTTCTAAGTGTCAATTAGAGTTGGAGAGACACTTAGAGTAGTTTAGGACTTTGTTTTTCCTTTGGCCGTACTATGAAGGGGGGTATGAACGGGTAGCTTGACCTAGTTAAGTCTAGTGAGTTAGGTGTGGTGCACACTTGTTAAAACTAGCTCTAGGTAGCTCCTATGAATGCCTAAGATCTTTTGGAGTAAACTTCATTCACATATGTTCGGAAGTTGGAAGTGAATGGAGGGTCAAACACTGACCGGACGCTGGCTCCGGTGCGACCGGACGCTGGCCGCAGGGTCCGGTCAGTTCATTTGACCGTGAAGATCAAGTCTGGTGTGACCGGACGCTGGGAGGTCATATGACCGAACGCTGAGGGCCAGCGTCCGGTCGACTCTAGTAAGGGTCCAGACTTGGGAAAGAGTGACCGGACGCGTCCGGTCAGTATGACCGAACCCTGAGTATCCAGCGTCTGGTCGTTTATAGTAAGCATCCAAGAGCGACCGGACGCGTTCGGTCGGTACTGACCGGACCTTGACAGCGTTCGGTCATCACTTGAAAACTGGTTCGTGGGTTGAACTGACCGGAGCGTCCGGTCATCACGATCGGAGCGTCCGGTCATCCCGTAGAGGCTCATAACGGTTCGTTTTTCAGGCTGGCTTATAAATAGAAGCTCCACTCGTGAGTGGAGTATCTTTTGCTCATTCCAACAGCTGAGAAACACGTTTGTGAGTGCCAAGAAGAGCAAGGTCCTAGTGAGGTGTTTGTGATTTGAGAATCCAAGAGAGTAGCCTCACTAGCAAATCAAGAGTAGCAAAGTGTGCATCCATCTTCTCATTAGGCTTCGCGTGGTCAAGTGAGAGTTCGTGCTTGTTACTCTTGGTGATTGCCATCACCTAGACGGATTGGTGGTGATTGGGAGTTTGGTGTTCACCCGGCGGAGCTTGTGGGTGACCCAACTCAAGTTGTGAGCGGCTTTGGGTGATTCGCCGCGATGGAGTGTCGAAGAATCAACCCGTAGAGAGCACTTGATCCTTGCGCGGATCAAGGGGGAGCTACACCCTTGCGTGGGTGCTCCAACGAGGACTAGTGGGGAGTGGCGACTCTCCGATACCTCGGCAAAACATTGCCGTGTTTCTTTCTCTCTCTATTTACTTTGAGCATTTACTTTGAGCAATTCAATACTTGTTTTTACTTCCATAAGAATTGCTTGCTAGAGTAAGTTTGGAACTTAGGTTGAGAGGTAGTTGTGCATTAGTTTGATATAAACACTTTTCTAGGCACAAGGGGTTAATTGGGCTATCCGTAGGATTTGATTATTGTAAGAAAATTTAGAATTAGCCCAATTCACCCCCCCTCTTGGGCATCTTGATCCTTTCAATTGGTATCGGAGCCTCGTGCTCACGTTTTTAAGCTTAATCACTTAGAGCAAGATGTCTCACGGGGATGGTCCTCCTCCTATCTTTGAGGGAGATGATTTTCCATATTGGAAAATCCGCATGGAGGCTTACTTAGAAGCTCTAGATGTTGGAATTCTTAGAGCCGCCTCTCAAGGGTTCCCAGCACCTAGGAATGCCGCACAACTTCAAGGCGATGAAGTGAATTATGAAAAATGGAATGCAAAGGCTCGCAACACCATCTTTAGAGGCCTTTGCAAAGATGTGTTTAATCGTGTAAGGAACCACAAAGACGCCCATGCACTATGGTCGGACGTTTGTGCACTCCATGAGGGAACCAAGAGTGAGCGTGAGAAACGCTATCATCTTGTGATTAAAAAGCTAAATTCTTTTGAGATGTTTCCCAAAGAAAGTGCTAATGAGATGTATTCTCGATTAAATGTTCTTGTAGAGGAAGTCAATGGGCTTGGACTCACTCAAATGTCACCATCCGACGTTGTGAGAAAAATCTTGAGTGTCCTCCCCATTGACAAATATGGGCACATTGTGACCGTGCTACATCAAGGTGATCTTTCCGCCGCTACACCGACACAAATCTTGGGAAAGATCAATGCTCATGAGATGTACATGCACATCACACCACAAGATGGCTCATCCTCTACAAAGAAGAAAGAGAAAGACTTAGCATTCAAAGCTAGCCAAGACAAGGGCAAAGCAAGACTTGAGTATGAGAGCTCAAGTGATGAAGATGATGAAGAAAGCCTTGCCCTCATGGTGAAAAAGATCACCAAGATGCTAAAAAGGCTAAACAAGAGTGGCATCAAGTTTGATGGCAAAAAGAAGAAGTTCTTCACTAGCTCAAGAAGAAAGCCAATCTCCGAGATGGATTGCTACAATTGTGGCGAACTTGGTCATCTAGCTCATCAATGCACAAAGCCCAAGAAAGACAAGTTCAAGAACAAGGGCAAGAAAGATGATTCAAGTGATGAAGATGAAAAGAAGAAGAACAAGCCATACAAGAAGAGAGATGGCAAAAAGAGGGAGTTCTACAAGAAGAAGAAGAGTGGCAAGGCCTATATTGTCGGTGATTGGCTCACGGACATTGATTCATCAAGTGGATCATCCGATGATGATAGTGACGATGAAAAGGTGGCCGCCATTGCTATTAATCTTGCATCTTCACCACCACCATCGCCATCATCCTCTACACACCTATGCCTTATGGCCAAAGGTGAACGCAAGGTAACTAAGAGTGATGATAGTAGTGATGATGAACATGCTAGTGATGATAGTGATAGCGATGATGATGACTCACCTACTTATGATGATCTTGTCAAAATACTAAGAAAATATACTAAGATCATTAGAAAGAGTAGAGCTACAAATGAAAAGCTTGATGCTAAAAATGATTCACTCTTAGCTAAGTGTGATACATTAGAAAAGGCTAATGATGAGCTCAAGGAAACAAATGATTCTATATCATCCAAACTCAAGGAGCTCAAATCTTCTAAGAAAGAGCTTAAAGATAAAAATGATAAACTTGAGTGGGTGCATAATGAGCTTATCACTAGTCACAATAAGCTAAAAGATGAATATGCAACTCTAAAGATCAATTATGATACCCTTATCATTGCTCAAGAATTCTTACCAAATGAGCCACATGATGCTACTAACCATGTTGTTAAGATTGATATAGCTACCTCATGTGATGATCTAATTGATGAAAGCATTGAGCATGGATCTAGTAGCAAGGGCAAGCAAGTGGTTGAGTGCAATGACTATGATGAGTATGTCAAGCTCAAGAGTGAAAATAAGAAGCTCATGAAAGATCTTGAAGAAATGAAAAGTCACAACACCATTGTGCTAGAAACTCTTGATCATGACAAAGAGGTGATCCTTGAGAATAGGAAGTTAAAAGAAGAAATCAAGAAACTCAAGGAGGAGAAGAACAATGACATTCTCAAGGAAGAGAACAAGAAGCTCAAAATGGAGAAAGAGCATCTCAAGGTGGGATTGAGCAAGTTTGCTAGAGGCAAGCATCTTCAAAGTGAGCTACTCATGAATACCGTCATGAAGATGGATAGAAGTGGCATTGGATATATGGCAAGTGTAGAGAAGAAGAAGGCTCAAGCTCAACACCAACAATCAAAGCCAAAGCTAAAGCCAAAGAGATGTTTTGAGTGTGGACAAGAAGGCCACTTTGCTCATGAGTGTCAAACTCCACCACCACAACCCTTGCCCAAGCATGCTAGACCCTTTGCTTTCAATGCTCACTACATGCTTAGAAAAGATTCGAGTGGAAAGATGAAAGTCATGTTCTTAGGTCCCCCCAACAAGAGTAGGCCTAAGAAAATTTGGGTGGCTAAGTCACTTGTTGAGAAGGTGAAGGGCCCTCAACAAGCTTAGATCCCTAAAGCTTGAATCTCTTGTGTGTAGGTGAACTACAAGACCGGTGGAAGTCATTGGGTTATTGATAGTGGTTGCACTCAACATATGACCGGTGATCCTTGTATGTTCACCTCACTAGATGAAGAGGTAGATGGACAAGAGAAAATAACATTTGGAGATAATTCAAAGGGCAAGGTTAAAGGATTGGGTAAAGTGGCAATATCAAATGATCATTCCATCTCAAATGTGCTCTATATTGCTTCATTGAGCTTCAACTTGCTATCCGTTGGGCAATTGTGTGATCTTGGCTTTCAATGCTTATTCACCGAGAAGGAGGTTGTTGTATCCAAGGTAGATGACAATCAAGTGATATTCAATGGATTTAGATACAACAACTTATATCTAGTTGACTTCACCTCCGAAGATGCAAACTTGAAGACTTACCTATTCACCAAAACAACACTTGGGTGGCTATGGCATAGAAGACTTGCTCATGTTGGGATGAGCTCACTCAAGAAGCTTATGAAAAATGATTTGGTAAGAGGGTTGAAGGATGTGAAGTTTGAGAAGGACAAGCTTTGTAGTGCATGTCAAGCCGGCAAGCAAGTTGCAAACACTCATCCAACCAAAGCTTTCATGTCAACCACAAGAGTGCTAGAACTCCTACACATGGATTTATTTGGACCAACAACATACAAGAGTTTGGGAGGAAATCTCAATTGCCTTGTGATTGTGGATGACTATTCAAGATATACATGGGTGTTCTTCCTTCATGACAAATCCGAAGTTGCATCTTGTTTCAAGAAGTTTGCCAAGAGAGCACAAAATGAATTTGAAGTGAAGCTCAAGAAGATAAGAAGTGACAATGGCAAAGAGTTTGACAACACAAACATAGAAGCTTATTGTGATGAAGTTGGAATCAAACATGAAGTCTCCGCAACCTATACTCCTTAACAAAATGGTATAGTTGAGAGGAAGAACCAGACTTTGATCACTCTTGCAAGGACAATGCTAGATGAGTACAACACCCCTGAAGCTCTATGGGCGGAAGCAATCAACACCGCATGTTATGCATCCAACCGCCTATTTCTTCAAAAGTTCCTTGTCAAGACACCATATGAGTTGCTCAATGGGAAGAAGACGGACGTCTCCTTCTTTAGGGTGTTTGGTTGCAAGTGCTACATCTACAAGAAGCGGCAACACCTAGGGAAGTTTCAAAGGCATTGTGATATAGGTTTTCTTGTTGGTTACTCATTAAAGTCCAAAGCATATAGAGTATTTAATCATGCCACTGGCTTGGTTGAAGAAACATATGATGTGGAATTTGATGAATCTAATGGCTCCCAAGGAGCACATGAGAATCTTGATGATGTAGGTGATGAACCTTTGAGGGAGGCTATGAAGAATATTCCGGTGGGAGACATCAAGCCAAAAGATGATGAAGATGATGTACAAGTCATTAACCAACCCTCTTCATCAAATGTACCACAAGATGGTGATAAAGTTGGGAGAGTAAAAAATGAAGATACTCATATCTCCCATGAGCAAATGGTGGTACAAGCACAAGATGTTGATGCTCCACAACCTCCTCCTCAAGTGGTCAATAGAAGAAATACACCTCTCCTACAAGATCATCCACAAGATCTCATCATAGGGAGTCCAACAAAGGGGGTGATGACTAGATCTCAAAAACTTACCTCATTTATTGCTCATCACTCTTTTGTCTCTTGCTATGAGCCTACCAAGGTAGAAGAAGCTCTAAAAGATCCGGATTGGATCAATGCCATGCATGAAGAGTTGAACAACTTCACTCGCAATGAAGTATGGAATCTTGAAGAGCGACCAAAAGGTGCAAGAGTGATTGGAACAAAGTGGGTGTTTCCCAACAAGCAAGATGATCAAGGTGTTGTTGTGAGGAACAAGGCAAGACTAGTGGCAAAGGGGTTCTCTCAAGTTGAAGGTTTAGATTTTGGAGAAACCTTTGCACCGGTTGCAAGATTAGAAGCCATCCGTATCCTTCTTGCATATGCATCACATCATGAAATGAAACTATATCAAATGGATGTGAAAAGTGCATTCTTAAATGGCTTTATTAATGAACTAGTCTATGTTGATCAACCTCCCGGGTTTGAAGACCCTAGATATCCTAATCATGTTTATAGGTTGTCCAAGGCACTATATGGGCTTAAGCAAGCCCCAAGAGCTTGGTATGAGCGCCTTCGGGATTTCCTTATTGAGAAGGGCTTCACCATTGGGAAGGTCGACACCACACTATTCACCAAGAAGCTTGATGGGCATATCTTCATTTGTCAAGTATATGTTGATGATATTATCTTTGGATCATTAAATGAAGACTCATGCAAAGAATTTGGTGAATTGATGTCTAAGGAGTTTGAGATATCAATGATTGGTGAGCTTACATTCTTTCTTGGTTTTCAAGTCAAGCAAATGAAAGAAGGCATCTTCATCTCTCAAGAGAAATACACAAAAGACCTTCTCAAGAGATTCAAGATGGATGAATGTAAGCCAATCAAGACCCCAATGCCTACCAATGGACATCTCGACCTAGATGAGGGAGGTAACTCGGTTGATCAAACTCTCTACCGTTCTATGATTGGTAGCTTGTTATATTTAACCGCATCTAGGCCCGACATCATGTTTAGTGTGTGTATGTATGCTAGGTTTCAAGCTAGTCCTAAGGAAACACATTTAATTGCCGTAAAAAGAATTCTTAGGTATCTTAAGCACACGCCAAGCATTGGCCTTTGGTATCCCAAAGGAGCTTTATTTGAATTAATTGGCTATTCCGATTCGGATTACGCCGGATGCAAAGTTGATAGAAAGAGCACATCCGGAGGGTGCCATTTGCTTGGTAGATCACTTGTGTCTTGGTCCTCCAAGAAACAAAATAGTGTGGCTTTGTCCACCGCCGAAGCAGAATACATTGCCGTGGGTGCTTGTTGTGCACAAATATTATACATGAAACAAACTTTACTAGACTATGGAGTAGTTCTAGAGAAAGTACCTCTTTTGTGCGACAATGAAAGTGCGGTAAAACTTGCAAATAATCCGGTTCAACACTCTCACACCAAGCATATAGATATCCGTCATCACTTTCTAAGAGATCATGTAGCTAAAAATGATATATCACTAGAAGGTGTAAGATCCGAAGATCAATTAGCGGATATCTTCACTAAACCGCTAGATGAGGCTACATTTTGTAGATTGCGAAACGAGCTCAATGTACTTGATTTTAGTAACTTCACAAAAAATTGAGCTTGTGTTGTCCCTTGCATTCATTGTAATATACAACATGTTTAATTTGTGGAAATGCATATAGGGCTTGTCTAACATGGTTAAGATAACCGCCGAAAAGCGTGTGAAGAAGCTTAACCTTGGATCAAACTTGACAAGCAACTAGATTCACTTACAAGTATTACATATGCATGAATTTTGTTTTGTCATTTTGTTCCATTTGCCTTATTGTTGCCTATTTTCTTAAAAAGAATTATAGCCTAAGGCAAAATATTTTGAAAAATATGAGGGTTTGAGAGAGGTCACTCACATCAGTCCCAATTGGTGTTTATTTGGATCTTATTCAAGTTGGGACTTGATTGGGAACAGGCAGCGCGAAGGAAGTTTGAAGATTTGCTGGAAAAGGTGCACCGGACGCTGCACCGGACGCTGCTGTTCAGCGTCCGGTCAGTTCACAGGAGGTGAACTGCTATTGAAGGAGTGACCGGACGCTGCGTCTGTGCGTCCGGTCAGAAAGGGTTCAGCGTCCAGTCGATCGGAGGAAGATCAAATTGTACTGACCGGACCCTGCCTGCGTCCGGTCATGGACCACCGGACGCGTCCGGTCCCGATTCCAGAGGATTTGGACCTCTCTGGAATTGACCGGACGCTGGGTGGTAGCGTCCGGTCGCTACCACCGGAGCGTCCGGTCAGTGGATCTCGCGCGTCTTAAGGACTCTTTTCCCGTTTCCTTTTCTGTCGTGTTTAGGGGGTTATTTATCTGAACCTTTCTTCTTCCTTGACCTAACCCAAGCCGCCGCCGTGCCCTAGCCCAAGTAGCCACCGCACGGTTGCGCCGCCGCCTTCTCGCGCCTCACCTCGCGCCCGCGCCTCCGTGCCCCTGCCTAGCTGCACCGCCGCAGCCTCCCCGAGCTCGTAGCCGAGCCTCGCGCCCCGGCCTAGCATGCCACCGAGCCCCACACCAGTCATCTCGGAGCACCGCCGTCCTGCGCACCACCACGCCTGCTCCGCTCCTCGCCGGCCTCCTCGCGCCCAAGCTCGTCGTTCCACCGTTGCCAAGGCTGCAAATCTTCGCCAAGTGCTCTTGCCCTATCCTCCCATTGTTTGGTAAGGCGAGTTTTTGCGTTTCAATCTTGATCTCCAATTGTGACCTAGATCAAATTCTAAACGCACTGATTCCCAATTGCATTCAAGGCGTTTGACCTAACCCTAGCCTGGTTCCGAGGATCCCCCGCGTGATATCTTATCTCTTCTCGGATCGCTGTTCGTCAGGTAGAAAGCCACTCGATTCAAGTTCGCATCTACATTGCTTTCTCTATTAGGATTTCGCGTCTATTAGATATATGGTATTTATTTGTATATCCATCTATTCTATCGTGCAGCGAGTCGGTTCTGTTGTGTTTCATCTGGCAGTCGGCAGTTAACTCGGAGCCAAGCTCGCGAGTAAGGATCGAGGCCAAGCCTCGAAAGCGGCAGTTTGACAGTTGATCTTCATCAGCAGCAGTTCATCATCTTGTCAGTTCAGATGGCTCGCACCAAGAATGTTGGTGGTGGCCCAGGTGATGATGATAGGAGGCCCCCGCCTTGCCAGCCAGTCGGATCTAAAGGCAAGTCAACCAAGCAGGTAACATCCAAGAAGCGGAAGTACCCTGACGCAGAGACAGCGAGAGCAGCAGCTATTGCAGAGGCCGCAGAGCGTGCCGAGAGAGGTGGCACCCGCAGTGGAGTTGTCATTGCAGATCAGCCAGTTTCACCCGCAGTCAGAGCTGCAATTGAGGAGGTTGAGCGTCGTCACGGTAGTCCAGCCGGGACTGCCATGCTTGCAGGACGACGGGTTGCCATTGAGGAGGGTCCATCAGCACAGCAGCAGCCCCCATCAGCAGAGTCTCAGCCAGCCTAGGAGACTCAGGAGAGTCAGGAGACCGAGCCAGCACCTCAGCTACGCCGCTCGAGTCGTACCAGTGCTGCAGTTCCACCGCGGCCAGCTACACAGCGCAGGGGTTCACGCCCTCCGCCCAGACCATAGGGTCCACCTCCAGTAGTTCACCTTGACCTGAGGGCCGCTACAGCCAGGCAGGTTCAGCAGCTGTGGTTTGTTGAGTTTGAGGTCTGGTTTCCCCCGAGGAGGGATGAGAGAGCAGCTGAGGGGTTCTACATGCCACTGCAGGAGGATTTCTACAATGCATATCTTAACAGTGGGGCAGTGTTCAGATCACAGAGGGTCTATTAGATAGAGTCCATTGTGGCAGCAGCCGGAGAGGGCATTCGGCAATACTTGTCATATTTGCTAGGACTGTCAGATCTGATTGGACAAACAGGGATATATGTACCTTCTTGGGTCCATCAGTTTTATGCCTCGCTCTACATCGATCCTCATCATAGATTCATTCACTTTGCCTTCAATGGCAAAGACTACAGAGTGACTAGTGGCAGAGCCAGGGAGATACTGAGACTACAGGAGCAGCCTGTAAAGATGCATGAGGTTTGCTATGGACAGCAGGGGCCTCCCAGGCGTCCTCATGGAGGGCAGGTGCCCCCTACAGATTTAGTGCGGCATTGCTTCAAGGAGCCTTTTGGTGAGGGGTCGAGCAGGAACCCCAGTGACTTGACTCCTACAGCGAGGATACTAGAGGCCATCATCAGGAGGACACTGCTTCTCAGGTTGGGATACAGGGAGGGCCTGACTCGCTTACAGCTCTGGCTTCTCAATGCCATCATGCAGATGATAGTGTTTGACATCTGGGACCTCCTTCTTTCAGAGATGGAGGATACTATAGCTGAGGGATTCAAGGGTCACAGGCAGCTTCCCTATGCTCACTGGATCACGTTCCTCATCCACAGAGTTGTGATTGATAAGCCACCTGGCATGATGGATGAGTATACAGGTGCCACTACAGAGTTCCCAGCTTACAACCTGTCACAGAGGATCAGACACGCCACTCCTCCGGCACCCAGATAGCCTAGCTATCGTCCCAACGTGCCAGAGTCCACAGCTCAGCAGGACGAGATCATCAGAGGGATTGCAGCCACTGAGGAGGAGGAGCTAGAGGCACAGCAGGAGGTGAGTGAGTACAGTGATAGCTCCGACGACGACTACCAGCCTATACCTTAGATGCCTCCACACAGACACGATGCAAAGGCAGGTAGCTCCAGTTCTGCTCCACCTACTCCACAGACAGACCCCGCTCTCATTGCTATTCTTGAGCGGATGCAGCAGGATCAGACACGACAGGCACAGGAGACAGCTACAAACTTCGCACAGTTTCAGGCTCGTCAGGACGAGTTTCAGCGGCAGCAGCAGCTCCTTCAGCACCAGCAGTTACTTATGTAGCAGCAGCTCATGGGATTCATGCAGCATGTAGTGACAGCCATTGGGATCCCACTGCCACAGACTTCGCCCCAGCTTGCACAGCCTCCTACCACTTTGACGACTCCAGCAGTACAGCCCATCGGGCTTCAGAGTCAGGGACAGCCTCCAGCTCAGTTTCCTTCACCTCCTGTACAGGTGTCCCAGTGGTTAGCCTCACCTGGTGTAGCCCCGCAGTTCACTCCTTATCACACAGGTTTCTCACTAGAGTAGACGTCCTCACTATTCGTGCCTGAGTCGTCAGTCTCCAGGAGTCTTGGAGCATCATTCAGTGAGTTGACCGGCATGCCTACTCCACCTCACATGCATACTGCCGGTCCATCTACAGCCGCTCCAGCTATCATGACTACTCAGAGGCTCCCCTCGTCTGTCGCCTCGTCAGATCCTACGACAGACATACTTGCAGCTTCACAGGCAGCACCAGCTCAGACCCAGACCGCTTCAGCGACACTTCCTGCTTTAGAGGGTTAGTCAGTTCAGAGCTCAGGGTCAGATGATGATGGCGCCCAGTTCCATCTTGCTCCACATACTTCAGCACCCGACTCGTCCGCTGCAGCCCCGCCGTCCGACCCCTAGGTTTTGGTGTTTGATGCCAAAGGGGGAGAGGGTTTGAGTATGCAGACTTAGGGGGAGCGAGTTTTAGGGGGAGCTAGTTATCTAGTATTAGCTTATTATATACATTTGGAGTTTTATTTGTGTGATACACTATTACTTATGCATTCGTGTGTTTACTTTCATGCATACTTTTATTTATATGTGATAGTGCTATCTACGTGGTTGTGATATTTGACATGTGTGACTTCTACTTTGCTTTATCTATATGTCATATCACCTGTGTAATGCTCATTTGTTTTTGCTTCCGCGTTTACACTTCGAAGCAAATGAGCTTTGTTATTTGTACTCATGCTTAATTCATATTCTTTGAGTACATTGTGTTGGCTTGGGTCATATAAGCATGACTAACTCTTTTGTTCTTATTGACAAAAGCTTATATGAACCAAGCCCGTCAAAAACCTCACTCCATAACATACTCGAGGTGGTATTGTCATCAATTACCAAAAAGGGGGAGATTGAAAGCATCTAGGCCCCTATTTGGATTTCGGTGATTAATGTCAATACAAGATTACTATGACTAATGTGTGTTTTGCAGAGACAATTAAGTTAGGTCATGGTAATGGAGATCGATTGGGCAATCGAGGTTGTCATGCCCCTACGATGGAAATCGTTTCGGTTTTCAAAGGTTGGACGACAAGGTTAAGGATAACTAGTTCTAAGTGTCAATTGGAGTTGGAGAGACACTTAGAGTAGTTTAGGACTTTGTTTTTCCTTTGGTCGTACTATGAAGGGGGGTATGAACGGGTAGCTTGACCTAGTTAAGTCTAGTGAGTTAGGTGTGGTGCACACTTGTTAAAACTAGCTCTAGGTAGCTCCTATGAATGCCTAAGATCTTTTGGAGCAAACTTCATTCACATATGTTCGGAAGTTAGAAGTGAATGGAGGGTCAAACACTGACCGGACGCTGGCTCTGGTGCGACCGGACGCTGGCCGTAGGGTCCGGTCAGTTCATTTGACCGTGAAGATCAAGTCTGGTGTGATCGGACGCTGGGAGGTCATGTGACCGAACGCTGAGGGCCAGCGTCCGGTCAACTCCAGTAAGGGTCCAGACTTGGGAAAGAGTGACCGGACGCGTCTGGTCAGTATGACCGGACCCTGAGTATCCAGCGTCTGGTCGTTTACAGTAAGCATCCAAGAGCGACCGGACGCGTCCGGTCGGTACTGACCGGACCCTGACAGCGTCCGGTCATCACTTGAAAACTGGTTCGCGGGTTGAACTGACCGGAGTGTTCGGTCATCACGACCGGAGCGTCCGGTCATCCCGCATAGGCTCATAACGGTTCGTTTTTCAGGCTGGCTTATAAATAGAAGCTCCACTCGTGAGTGGAGTATCTTTTGCTCATTCCAATAGCTGAGAAACACGTTTGTGAGTGCCAAGAAGAGCAAGGTCCTAGTGAGGTGTTTGTGATTTGAGAATCCAAGAGAGTAGCCTCACTAGCAAATCAAGAGTAGCAAAGTGTGCATCCATCTTCTCATTAGGCTTCGCATGGTCAAGTGAGAGTTCGTGCTTGTTACTCTTGGTGATCGCCATCACCTAGATGGCTTGGTGGTGATTGGGAGTTTGGTGTTCACCCGGCGGAGCTTGTGGGTGACCCAACTCAAGTTGTGAGCGGCTTTGGGTGATTCGCCGCGATGGAGTGTCGAAGAATCAACCCGTAGAGAGCACTTGATCCTTGCGCGGATCAAGGGGGAGCTACACCCTTGCGCGGGTGCTCCAACGAGGACTAGTGGGGAGTGGCGACTCTCCGATACCTCGGCAAAACATCGCCGCGTTTCTTTCTCTCTCTATTTACTTTGAGCATTTACTTTGAGCAATTCAATACTTGTTTTTACTTCCATAAGAATTGCTTGCTAGAGTAAGTTTGGAACTTAGGTTGAGAGGTAGTTGTGCATTAGTTTGATATAAACACTTTTCTAGGCACAAGGGGTTAATTGGGCTATCCGTAGGATTTGATTATTGCAAGAAAATTTAGAATTAGCCCAATTCACCCCCCCTCTTGGGCATCTTGATCCTTTCAGTGATGTTTAGTGTATGTATGTGTGCTAGATTTCAAGCCTCACCAAGAGAAAGTCATTTGAAGGCAACAAAGAGAATATTGAGGTACTTGAAGCATACACAACATGTTGGATTATGGTATCCCAAAGGAGCAAGATTTGAGTTGATTGGATATTTGGATTCTGATTATGCGGGATGCAAAGTTAAGAGAAAGAGCACATCGGGCACATGTCAACTATTGGGAAGATCACTTGTATCTTGGTCATCAAAGAAGCAAAATAGTGTAGCACTTTCAACCACCGAAGCGGAGTACATTTCAGGCGGTAGTTGTTGTGCTCAATTACTTTGGATGAAGGCTACCTTGAGTGACTTTGGAATCAAGTTCAAGCAAGTGCCATTGCTATGTGACAATGAAAGTGTCGTAAAGCTCACCAACAACCTAGTTCAACACTCAAGAACAAAGCATATAGATGTCCGTCATCACTTCATAAGAGATCACCAACAAAAAGGGGACATTTGCATAGAGAGTGTGGGCATCGAAGATCAACTTGCTGACATATTTACCAAGCCACTTGATGAGAAGAGGTTTTGCAAGCTAAGGAATGAATTGAACATACTTGACTTCTCCAATATGTGTTGATGCACCCCCATTATATGACATGCCTCTCCTTCGAGCAAAGCAAGGTAAAGTTGATTGACATGTCATCCATCCATTGCTAGAGACTTATTTAGTGCATCTAGTCATTCCTATCATGTCCTAGGCTCATTCATGAAAATCAAATGAATTTGATGCTTGTATGGTACCACTATTGCTTGTATGTTTGAAATGATCTAGTGGTAGCATATGACATGTTTGTGGGCTTGCAAACCTAGTGTTTGATTTAGAAAATGAGCTATAAGTATTTAACTCAACATGGTACAAGATAACCCTTATTTGGAGGTGTGAAGAAGCTTGTCCTTGGATCAAACCGAGTTAAATATCTTTTGCAAGTAATCTAGATTGAACTAAATTAGAAAAATGATCCTCATTTCACATGGTTTCACCCCAACCTATCTATAATTTGAGCTCACCTTTTGTGCTAATTGTTGACAAAGGGGGAGAGAAACAAAGATATGAGTGATAGGGGGCTATTTGACATAAGGGGAGAGATATGATAAAGGAGGGATCAATTAAAATTTTGATCACACAAGTAGGGGGGAGCAAGCTCATAAACTTGTATGATGCATTTGAATGAACATTTCATATATTTGCTTGCATGGTACAAGTTCTTAATTTTAATATCCATGCTTGTGTGGTGTATGCTAGTTATAGGTTTGAATGATGAAATGAAAAACTAGCATGCATAGGCTAAAGTAACTAGACTTATATTCATTCTATGGAAACTAGACCCTTGCATATAATGTTGATCTCATGAGGCATTCTAGTTTTTGTGTATGTCTAGTTACTAATGATGCTAAGGATGGTATATTGGTGTACTCCGATTGGTATCATGCTTCAAAGGTCCATCTCTTATACCTTAGCATCATTTGGTAGAAATTGACTCCTATATTTCCTATCTAAGCATATATACAAGCTACAATCCAAACTCTTAGCACATATGTAGGGGAGCAATTACTACCATTTGGAGTTCATGAAACTTGTCCATATTCTTTTACACATGGTAGATATGCTTGGGCAAGTAACGTGAATTCAATTAAATCTCAATTCATATCTTTATGAAAGGGTTGTCATCAATTACCAAAAAGGGGGAGGATGAAAGCTCTAGTTTGTTTTTGGTTAATTGATGAAACCCTAAGTGCTAACCTAGTTTATCAAAGTGATTATGAGATAGGTAGCACTACTCCAAGTAATGAAGCAATGGCGAAGATCATGACAATGGTGATGGCATGGTGATGGTCAAATGCTTAAACTTGGAAAAGAAGAAAGAGAAAAACAAAAGGCTCAAGGCAAAGGTAAAATTGTAGGAGCCATTTTGTTTCGGTGATCAAGACACTTAGCGAGTGTGATCATATTTAGGATAGATAGCCATACTATTAAGAGGAGTGAAACTCGTATCGAAACGCGGTTATCAAAGTGCCACTAGATACTCTAATTCATTGCATATGCATTTAGGATCTAGTGGAGTACTAACACCCTTGAAAATGTTTGTGAAAATATGCTAACACATATGCACAAGTTGATACACTTGGTGGTTAGCATATTTGAGCAAGGGTGAAGAAGATAGAGGAGAAAGGAACTCAGTCTCACTGTTTTCACTATGACCAGATGCTAGTCTTGGGTGGACCGGCACGTCCGGTCGGGCGTAGCAGTGAAAATGCCAGCGTCGGTCTATTGACTGGATGCTGGGTCTGAATTGACCGAACGCTAGAAGTTCGAGTCCGGTCGAACTGACAGGTCAGCACATCATCCAGGGTTTTGCACCGGACGTTGAGGTGTGTTCGGTCAAGATGGACCGGACGCATCCGGTCAAAGAAAACCTGGTTTGGAACCTTACTGTAAATGATCGGACGCTAGGGGTCTAGCATCCGGTCACTTATGCCAGAGCGTCCGGTCGCCACTTAGTCGTTGTGATCGGGTGGTTCCTGTTGAATGGACAATGACACATGGCTTACATCGGTTGACCGGACGCTGGATCTAGAGTCCGGTCAACATGACCAGAGCGTCCGGTCAGCCCGTGTTATGCCCAGTGAAGGGGCATAACGGCTCTATTTGATGGGGGCTTCTATTTAAAGCCCCATGGCCGGCTCAAGCTCTTACTCTTGCACATTTTCATTGACATAGCAACCTTGTGAGCTTAGCCAAAGCCCTCCCACTCATCTCCATCATTGATCCATCATCTTTGTGAGATTGGGAAAGAATCCAAGTGCATTGCTTGAGTGATTGCATCTAGAGGCACTTGGTATTCATGTTGCGCTACGGATTTCGCTTGTTTCTCTTGGTGGTTGCCACCACCTAGACGGTTGGAGCAGCGGTGGAGGATTAACACGAGTTGGTGATTGTTCGTGGCCATCTCTGGTGATTGTAAGGGGAGATGTACCTTTCCCGGTGGAGTGCCAAAAGGTAACTCTAGTAAATTGCTCATGTTATTGAGTTACCTCACTTGTGGGTCAGTTCTTGTGGTGTCCTATCGTGTGGACGAGGTTTGTAAAACACCTCTTAGCCGCGGAACCACCAAGTGTTGGTCGACACAACAGGGACTAGCGTGTTGGCAAGCACGTGAACCTCGGGAGAAAAATTGGTTGTCTCTTGTCATTTGCATTCTCCTGGTGATTGGCTTAATCTTCATCTTATGATTGGTTCATCCCCTACACGGCGGTATAATCACCCTACTCACTTATTTATATTTTTACAAACTAGTTGATACAAGCTCTTTAGTGTAATTAGAATTAAGAGCTTGCTTTATTATTTACATTCATCTAGTTGAGCTCTTTAGAGTAGCAAGGTTGAGAGCTCTTAGTGAGTAGTTACATAGCAAGTTTAGGAGTCTAAGTAATCATTGCAACTAGAATTGTTGGATAGGTGGCTTGCAACCCTTGTAGAGCTAGAGTAAGTTTGCATTACGCTATTTGTCATACTAATCAAATTGCTCTAGTTGATTTGTAGATTTTTAAATAGGCTATTCACCCCCCCTCTAGCCATATTAGGACCTTTCAAAGGAGCAGTGGGATGCCCCACGTGGGCTTTGTCGACCCCATCACGAACGATGGACCCAGATTCTGCTCGAACATTCTCGTTAGCGAGCTCACCAAGCGCGTCACTCGAGCCATCAAGGCCAGTAACATTAGCTCAACTCCTCTACCTCGTCCGACCCCTAAGGGTTGGCTCCGCCTCGCTCGACGCCAAGGCTATGGGCTCCACCTTGTTTGACCCCTAAGGGTTGGCTCCGCCTCATCCAACGCCGAGGCCACGGGCTCCGCCTTGTCTGCCCCCTAAGGGTTGGCTCTGCCTCATCCTACGCCGAGGCCATGGGCTCCACCTCGTCCAACCCCTGAGGGTTGGCTCTATCTCGCCCGATGCTGAGGCCATGGGCTCCACCTTGTCCGACCCCTAAGGGTGGCTCCACCTCGGCTGGTACCAAGGGTTGGCTCCGCCTTGTCCGGTACCGAGGCCACGGGCTCCGTCTCATCCGATGGAGACCCATACCGTCGCCAACCACTCTAGGACCAAGCATGTGGGTCTAGGTCAAAGCTCTAACACCAGGGAAGCAACTAGCATGCCTCGATGTATCCCATGGCCATGACGGCCATACCTGGAGACTCACATTAGGAACTGCATCGGGCATACCAGTACTATTCTACCTAATCCTCGTACGAACACTGACATGCGCGCCAGTTCACCACGATGTCCACCAGGACGGAGTGGAGCACCACGACCGAGAAACGACGCCTGCACATGGCACCAGTGATGGATAGGGCCACGATGTGGAGCTGTCCCTATTGACGTCTATAGGGTCAGTAGGACCCACGTGAAGGAAAAGGACTCGACAATCCTAGATGACTTCTCCTCCTTCTCGTTCTCCTCTCTTCCCTCCGCTGTAACCCCTACTTTTCCTTAGCCTATAAAAGGGAAAGCAGGGCATCCCATTAAAGGGATCGCACATCGGGCACTCGATCCGAGCACATCTGAACTCATCCGAACCAATCGGAACTCATCACAACACACCACCAGAGACTTGGGACATGTCCCTCTCTTGACCGTTTGTAACCCCTACTATGAACCTTCAGTGCTAGTAACACGAGCAGCAGCAAGGAATTGAACGTAGGGATATTCTGCCCGATCCAGTATAAACCCCGTGTCCTCTTAGCACACCATCTGGACCAGACGCGTAATAATACAAATTTACTTGTTGGTGGCAACTTGAAACACCGACACCCAGTGACCCCTTCCTCTTCTCCGGCCGACCACCCCCAGCGACCCCCTTCCTCTTTTTCGGCCAGCCACCCTCGGCCTCCACTCTAGTGTGGGGACAGGTGCGACCCCGGCGGCGGCCTCGGCATGGGCGTGTGGCCCTGCTCTAGCACTGGGAGCCCCCAATGCCTACAGATCCAGTGGCCATGGCGCTCCCCGCGTCAGGCTCTCTCTCCCTCCTATGTTGCAATTGTATGTTTTAATTATTTCAGACGTTTCAGAGGTATGTTGCAGTTGAATCATATGGATATTGCAAAAGTAGATCAGGGATGTTCCACATGTTGCATATGTTGCAATTGTTTTCAGATGCATGTTGCAATAGTATGTTTCAAGTGTTTTAGAGGTATGTTTCATCTGTGTTTTCCGGACGTATGTTGCAATTATGTTTATCTGGATGTTGTATATGTTCTAAATATATGTTGCATGTGTTTTATTTGGATGTTGCGTATGGGTTGCAATGGTTTTCAAGTGTGTTTCAGGTGTTTTTTTTCAAGTGTTTCATAAGCATGTTCCAAGTGTTTCAACTGCCTTCATATATTGCAACCGTTGTATTTGGATGTTTCAAAAATAAATCTGATGTTGCATCTCTCCTCCTCACACCTTCTGTTGCATCGTCTCTCCCGGAACCGGCAGAGCATCCATACGGACGAGGGATGGGCGATGGACGCGGGATGAAGGAGCTACGTGTGTCGGGCGCAAGCGAGGCAGCTCTATACGAACGGACGCTGCCTCCGGAGCAGGATGGGCGCTGGGCGAAGGGGGCTGCGTATGTCGCGGTTTGGGAGTAGGGGCGCAGACGCGTGGTGACGTGGGTGCGGCGGGCGGGTGCTCTCCTGTTGCGCTGGTGCAGCCTACGTAATGGGCGCGGAGGTTGCGTCGAACGAAAGCTGCGTCCGAACGCACGTCTAGGGTTGGACGTCGAGACGATAGGCTTGCCAATGTGCAAATACCTGATCTAAACCGACGTTTTGATAAGCTCCGAAGTCCGAAGGCCCTGGCAACAGTTGGCTGCCGCCGCACACCCAGCTGCCCAGTTGGAGCAACAGACTCTATGCCTCCCACAATATGGGCCGTAGACAGTGCTTCGCCCACCAGCCCAGACCCAAGCTCATCTCCGTTTCCAGCATAAAATTAGGCCCATGTCTACGTCGGTGACGATGTCTTCTCCCGGCCTGGATAAACACGGCCCAAATCGGGGCAAGTCGGCAACTCCAGAGCCAGAGGTGAATAGCGACGCTTGCCCTGTTTCCCCAAACCGTTGTCCGCCCCACAAGCGCGAACCCTCCTTCCCCCTCGCCGCATCCGCACCGCCGCGATGAAGCGCTCGGCCGACGCGATGACTGAGCCGGCGAAGCCTGTGTTCCTCACCAAGGCGGAGCGGGAGCGCCTCGCGCTCGAGCGCCGCCAGGCCGCCGTCTCCGACCAGCGCCGCACCGCGCTCGACCTCCTCCAGTCCCTGCCCCGGACCCCTCCGCCGCCGCCTCCCAGCGGCGCTCCCCCGTCCGGCTCCAACTCCGCTCCTCGCGACTCCTCCAACTCCCATCGCGACTCCTCCGACCGGGACCGGGACCGAGACCGGGAACGCCGCCGCGACGACGACTCCCGCCGCGACCGAGATCGGGATCGAGATAGGGACCGCGACCGAGATGACTCCTCCCGCCGCGACAGGGACCGAGACCGTCGCGACCGCGACCGTGATAGGGAGCGGGAGCGGGAACGAGACCGCGACAGGGAGCGTGGGGATCGCGGGGACCGGGAGAGGGACCGGCTGGAGAAGATGGCGGAGCGGGAGCGGGAGCGGGAGAAGGAGCTCGACGCGATCAAGGAGCAGTACCTCGGGTCGAAGAAGCCCAAGAAGCGGGTTATCAAGCCCTCGGAGAAGTTCCGCTTCTCCTTCGACTGGGAGAACACCGAGGACACCAGCCGTGACATGAACGCGCTCTACCAGTCGCCGCACGAAGCCCGGCTGCTCTTTGGCCGGGGCTTCCTTGCCGGCATTGACCGGCGCGAGCAGAAGAAGGCGGCAGCTGTGCACGAGAAGGAGACCCGTGCAGAGCTGCGGCGCAAGGCTGGTGTGGAGGACCGTCCGGAGGATGATGTGGTAGATAAGAAGAAGGCCGCTGCTGCTGAAATGTATGATGCTTTTGATATGCGCGTGGACAGGCACTGGTCTGAGAAGGCACTTGAGGAGATGACTGAGCGGGATTGGCGTATTTTCCGTGAGGATTTCAATATCTCCTATAAGGGTTCTCGCATACCCCGGCCAATGCGGAAGTGGAGTGAAAGCAAGCTTGGCACCGAGTTGCTTCGCGCTATTGACAAGGTTGGATATGAAAAACCATCACCAATCCAGATGGCTGCCATTCCGCTAGGTCTACAGCAGCGTGATGTTATTGGTATTGCTGAGACAGGTTCTGGAAAGACTGCAGCTTTTGTACTCCCCATGTTGTCTTACATTACCCGATTGCCGCCCATCAGTGAGGAGAATGAGGCTGAGGGTCCCTATGCGGTTGTGATGGCACCTACTCGTGAGCTTGCTCAACAAATTGAGGAGGAGACTGTGAAATTTGCAACCTATCTAGGCATTAAAGTTGTCTCAATTGTTGGTGGTCAGTCAATTGAGGAGCAGGGTTTCAAGATTAGGCAGGGCTGTGAGATTGTAATTGCTACACCTGGTCGGCTTCTTGATTGCTTGGAAAGGAGGTATGCTGTTCTCAACCAGTGCAACTATGTTGTGCTCGATGAGGCTGATAGGATGATTGATATGGGCTTTGAGCCACAAGTTGTTGGTGTCCTTGACGCGATGCCATCGAGTAACTTGAAACCTGAAAATGAGGATGAGGAACTTGATGAGAAGAGGATTTACAGGACTACTTATATGTTCAGTGCCACCATGCCTCCTGCTGTGGAGCGTCTTGCTAGGAAGTATCTCCGAAACCCAGTTGTTGTGACAATTGGTACAGCTGGCAAGACCACTGATCTGATCACCCAGAATGTGATCATGGTGAAGGGGTCTGAGAAGATGCCACGGCTCCAGAAGATACTCACAGATCTCGGAGACAAGACGGCCATTGTGTTCTGCAATACTAAGAAGACAGCGGACATGCGTGCTAAGGATCTGGACAAGGCAGGCTTCCGCGTCACAACCCTACATGGTGGGAAGTCACAGGACCAGAGAGAGATAAGCCTTGATGGATTTAGAAACCGTAGGTTCAATGTTCTTGTGGCTACTGATGTTGCAGGGCGTGGTATTGATATTCCTGATGTTGCACATGTGATTAACTATGAGATGCCTAGTTCAATCGACACATACACACATCGCATTGGAAGGACTGGTCGTGCTGGAAAGAAGGGAGTGGCAACTTCATTTTTAACTCTGGAGAACACTGATATTTTCTTTGATCTGAAACAGATGCTTATACAGAGCAGCAGTCCTGTGCCACCTGAACTTGCAAGGCATGAGGCATCAAAATTTAAGCCAGGCTCGATTCCTGATAGACCTCCAAGGCGAAATGATACAGTCTTTGCAAATCATTGAAGCAATCTACCTCAGAAGGGACTGAAGATCTTTCGGACTATCATGAGCTCAACTTCTACCATAGAGGGAGGGATCTAGATTAGTATTTATGAGGTACAAAACTTTTGGTGGTTAGAAATATGTACTTATGAGGTAAAAAAACTATGATGATTAGATTTGGTTTTATTTCTGTTTGGAAACTGGCCTCACTGTCGTAACTTTAGTATGTTTTGGTGGTGATTTAGCTGTGGACATGTGTATCGTATCATAATTTTTGTGCTATTCTGCAAGATCTGACATGGCTGGATTTTAGTATCTCGTACGTGTTCTATAAATGCTGTTTTATTTTTGGTAGCATATTGCTCCAGAGTCATTCTTTTATCATTTTTTGCAGAGGGCATATATTGTCTCAGATCTTCATTTTAGTCCGAAGAGGTGCTGTTTAATTTCATATTATTACCTTTTGTGTCCCTGCTATGTGGTTTAATGTTTGATTTTATAGCTTCATCTTGCTAGGAATCATGGGGGTCCCTATTGTTTGGGTTTCTTAAAATGGATATTGTGTGTTCAGAATAACATTGTTAAGCAATGTGCATTAAACTTCTGAGCTTAAGTAGTGTCAATGTTGTTGGTGCCAAAGTAGTAGTGTCGATATTGTTGGTGCTTTAGTAGTAGTGTCGATGTTGTTGGTGCTAAAGTAGTAGTGTCAATGTTGGTGCTAAAGGCAGTTGAATCACTAGTCGCAGGTCATTCTGGCTTACGGTAGAACCATGTAGCAAAAAGGTGCATTTTCATCAGAACTCAAAATGAGACAGCTGTGTTTTGGCCAGTGAGTAATTGACCATCAATGTGTGTGATCTGTTCTATGGAACTGAACAGACGTTCATGCAGAATAACCGAATATGATATTTGTAGATAGCGTAGCACATTCTGTATAAGATTCATAGTGGTTAAACTGTTTATTATGCTTTTATATTAGATGATCTGTGTGTTGGTCATATGCTTTGTACTATAAAATACAACATTATGAAAGAATATCTTATCTGTGGTGTTGCATTGGAGCTCACGGTGATGCCTTCTAGTCATAAAACTGTGAGACAAGAATTGATGGTAGGGAGTACATTTTGATAGTCTGAGACACCTGCCATCCAAATTTTAGCAAAGGATGGCATACTTTTCGTCACACAGATAATACCCCTTTTCAGCTTGCAGTGGTAATTTACTCGTCGACCATGCAGTTAATGTGATTTATTAAATAATTTTACTCATTGCACTGATATGTTCCTTGGGATCTTTCTATTTGCGGTTTGATTTGTGTTTATATGAATCCGATTTCGAGATCTTGCTGAAGTAGTGAAGTATGTTAAACTGTACTTGTGGGTGTTGATTCTTGTCAATTGTTGAAATCTTAGAGAAAAAAATCTATACGCCTGGACAGGATGGGGTTGTGTATGGTGTGGATAAGTGGTAAGTTTGTGAATCTGTTTTCTCTCTGAGCTGTTACCTTGCTTACTATTACATGTTTTATCTGAGCATGGGCTGTAATCACCGCTATTTTCTTTTGTAATTTATTACTCGTATAAATAGAATCTATCAAGTACATTATTTATCTTGGATAAATTTACGGCACGATTGATATATATTTTGATTTCAAATTTTTAAGCGGTTCTACTTGGTATCATTCAATTTTCGAACTGTAAACTCAAGCAACAGTAAGAAGATGGGTACTGTTTGTACGAGGAATCTGGAATTGAGTGTCATTTTGACAGGCTGTTTGTTCATGTATCAATCTCTTTGCTGTGTGATCTGGATAGTGGATACCCCTCTTTGTGGATATTACCTATGCCGCTTTTTTCTTCTAGATGAAAAAAGGAATGGCATGGTTAGAGTCGGCGGGGACGGTCGGTGGATAGCTAGTGTGGTGCAGTGCAGTCGGATAAGCCTTCAAGCACTCGTACATCTGTGGCCGCATTTCACTCACAAAAAGCTCACGAGAATTGAACGAAATAAATAATATCTCAGAAACATACAAAATCAACCTAAATATCCACTTCCGTCGTTCTGGACTCGTAGTAGCTCATCCACGACGCACCGAACCACAATGGCCACGTTCCTGGGAAGCTCACCGGCGATCCTCGCCCGTCCCATCGCCATGCCGCACGTCTCCTGCGCGCAGACCCCGCGCCCGGCAAGCGCCCAGAACCAGCCGCCGTCTAGCGAGCAGCCGCAACCACAGACACAGCAGCAGTCCGTGCAAGCGCAGCCACAGCAGGCGCTGGCGCCGGCGAGGCCGAAGCGCGCGGACTCCACGGACTGGGTGGCCTCGTCGCTGACGCGGCGGTTCGGGATCGGCGCGGGGCTGGCGTGGGCCGGCTTCCTGGCCGTCGGCGTCGTGTCCGAGCAGCTCAAGAC